>NW_026870671.1:300000-427500 GCF_963576545.1 Limanda limanda | reverse complement strand
CCCTAACCCTAACCCTAACCCTAACCCTAACCCTAACCCTAACCCTAACCCTAACCCTAACCCTAACCCTAACCCTAACCCTAACCCTAACCCTAACCCCTAACCCTAACCCTAACCCTAACCCTAACCCTAACCCTAACCCTAACCCTAACCCTAACCCTAACCCTAACCCTAACCCTAACCCTAACCCTAACCCTAACCCTAACCCTAACCCTAACCCTAACCCTAACCCTAACCCTAACCCTAACCCTAACCCTAACCCTAACCCTAACCCTAACCCTAACCCTAACCCTAACCCTAACCCTAACCCTAACCCTAACCCTAACCCTAACCCTAACCCTAACCCTAACCCTAACCCTAACCCTAACCCTAACCCTAACCCTAACCCTAACCCTAACCCTAACCCTAACCCTAACCCTAACCCTAACCCTAACCCTAACCCTAACCCTAACCCTAACCCTAACCCTAACCCTAACCCTAACCCTAACCCTAACCCTAACCCTAACCCTAACCCTAACCCTAACCCTAACCCTAACCCTAACCCTAACCCTAACCCTAACCCTAACCCTAACCCTAACCCTAACCCTAACCCTAACCCTAACCCTAACCCTAACCCTAACCTAACCCTAACCCTAACCCTAACCCTAACCCTAACCCTAACCCTAACCCTAACCCTAACCCTAACCCTAACCCTAACCCTAACCCTAACCTAACCCTAACCCTAACCCTAACCCTAACCCTAACCCTAACCCTAACCCTAACCCTAACCCTAACCCTAACCCTAACCCTAACCCTAACCCTAACCCTAACCCTAACCCTAACCCTAACCCTAACCCTAACCCTAACCCTAACCCTAACCCTAACCCTAACCCTAACCCTAACCCTAACCCTAACCCTAACCCTAACCCTAACCCTAACCCTAACCCTAACCCTAACCCTAACCCTAACCCTAACCCTAACCCTAACCCTAACCCTAACCTAACCCTAACCCTAACCTAACCCTAACCCTAACCTAACCCTAACCCTAACCCTAACCCTAACCCTAACCCTAACCCTAACCCTAACCCTAACCCTAACCCTAACCCTAACCCTAACCCTAACCCTAACCCCTAACCCTAACCCTAACCCTAACCCTAACCCTAACCCTAACCCTAACCCTAACCCTAACCCTAACCCTAACCCTAACCCTAACCCTAACCCTAACCCTAACCCTAACCCTAACCCTAACCCTAACCCTAACCCTAACCCTAACCCTAACCCTAACCTAACCCTAACCCTAACCCTAACCCTAACCCTAACCCTAACCCTAACCCTAACCCTAACCCTAACCCTAACCCTAACCCTACCCTAACCCTAACCCTAACCCTAACCCTAACCCTAACCCTAACCCTAACCCTAACCCTAACCCTAACCCTAACCCTAACCCTAACCCTAACCCTAACCCTAACCTAACCCTACCCTAACCCTAACCCTAACCCTAACCCTAACCCTAACCCTAACCCTAACCCTAACCCTAACCCTAACCCTAACCCTAACCCTAACCCTACCCTAACCCTAACCCTAACCCTAACCCTAACCCTAACCCTAACCCTAACCCTAACCCTAACCCTAACCCTAACCCTAACCCTAACCCTAACCCTAACCCTAACCCTAACCCTAACCCTAACCCTAACCCTAACCCTAACCCTAACCTAACCCTAACCCTAACCCTAACCCTAACCCTAACCCTAACCCTAACCCTAACCCTAACCCTAACCCTAACCCTAACCCTAACCCTAACCCTAACCCTAACCCTAACCCTAACCCTAACCCTAACCCTACCCTAACCCTAACCCTAACCCTACCCTAACCCTAACCCTAACCCTAACCTAACCCTAACCCTAACCCTAACCCTAACCCTAACCCTAACCCTAACCAACCCTAACCCTAACCCTAACCCTAACCCTAACCCTAACCCTAACCCTAACCCTAACCCTAACCCTAACCCTAACCCTAACCCTAACCCTAACCCTAACCCTAACCCTAACCCTAACCCTAACCCTAACCCTAACCCTAACCCTAACCCTAACCCTAACCCTAACCCTAACCCAACCCAACCTAACCCTAACCCTAACCCTAACCCTAACCCTAACCTAACCCTAACCCTAACCCTAACCCTAACCCTAACCCTAACCCTAACCCTAACCCTAACCCTAACCCTAACCCTAACCCTAACCCTAACCCTAACCCTAACCCTAACCCTAACCCTAACCCTAACCCTAACCCTAACCCTAACCCTAACCCTAACCCTAACCCTAACCCTAACCCTAACCCTAACCCTAACCCTAACCTAACCCTAACCCTAACCCTAACCTAACCCTAACCCTAACCCTAACCCTAACCCTAACCCTAACCTTCCCTAACCCTAACCCTAACCCTAACCCTAACCCTAACCCTAACCCTAACCCTAACCCTAACCCTAACCCTAACCCCTACACCCTAACCCTAACCCTAACCCTAACCCTAACCCTACCCTAACCCTAACCCTAACCCTAACCCTAACCCTAACCCTACCCTAACCCTAACCCTAACCCTAACCCTAACCCTAACCCTAACCCTAACCCTAACCCTAACCCTAACCCTAACCCTAACCCTAACCCTAACCTAACCCTAACCCTAACCCTAACCCTAACCCTAACCCTAACCCTAACCTAACCCTAACCCTAACCCTAACCCTAACCCTAACCCTAACCTAACCCTAACCCTAACCCTAACCCTAACCCTAACCCTAACCCTAACCCTAACCCTAACCCTAACCCTAACCCTAACCCTAACCCTAACCCTAACCCTAACCCTAACCTAACCCTAACCCTAACCCTAACCCTAACCCTAACCCTAACCCTAACCCTAACCCTAACCCTAACCCTAACCCTAACCCTAACCCTAACCCTAACCCTAACCCTAACCCTAACCCTAACCCTAACCCTAACCCTAACCCTAACCCTAACCCTAACCCTAACCCTAACCCTAACCCTAACCCTAACCCTAACCCTAACCCTAACCCTAACCCTAACCCTAACCCTAACCCTAACCCTAACCCTAACCCTAACCCTAACCCTAACCCTAACCCTAACCCCTAACCCTAACCCTAACCCTAACCCTAACCCTAACCCTAACCCTAACCCTAACCCTAACCCTAACCCTAACCCTAACCCTAACCCTAACCCTAACCCTAACCCTAACCCTAACCCTAACCCTAACCCTAACCCTAACCCTAACCCTAACCCTAACCCTAACCCTAACCCTAACCCTAACCCTAACCCTAACCCTAACCCTAACCCTAACCCTAACCCTAACCCTAACCCTAACCCTAACCCTAACCCTAACCCTAACCCTAACCCTAACCCTAACCCTAACCCTAACCCTAACCCTAACCCTAACCCTAACCCTAACCCTAACCCTAACCCTAACCCTAACCCTAACCCTAACCCTAACCCTAACCCTAACCCTAACCCTAACCCTAACCCTAACCCTAACCCTAACCCTAACCCTAACCCTAACCCTAACCCTAACCCTAACCCTAACCTAACCCTAACCCTAACCCTAACCCTAACCCTAACCCTAACCCTAACCCTAACCCTAACCCTAACCCTAACCCTAACCCTAACCCTAACCCTAACCCTAACCCTAACCCTAACCCTAACCCTAACCCTAACCCTAACCCTAACCCTAACCCTAACCCTAACCCTAACCCTAACCCTAACCCTAACCCTAACCCTAACCCTAACCCTAACCCTAACCCTAACCCTAACCCTAACCCTAACCCTAACCCTAACCCTAACCCTAACCCTAACCCTAACCCTAACCCTAACCCTAACCCTAACCCTAACCCTAACCCTAACCCTAACCCTAACCCTAACCCTAACCCTAACCCTAACCCTAACCCTAACCCTAACCCTAACCCTAACCCTAACCCTAACCCTAACCCTAACCCTAACCCTAACCCTAACCCTAACCCTAACCCTAACCCTAACCCTAACCCTAACCCTAACCCTAACCCTAACCCTAACCCTAACCCTAACCCTAACCCTAACCCTAACCCTAACCCTAACCCTAACCCTAACCCTAACCCTAACCCTAACCCTAACCCTAACCCTAACCCTAACCCTAACCCTAACCCTAACCCTAACCCTAACCCTAACCCTAACCCTAACCCTAACCCTAACCCTAACCCTAACCCTAACCCTAACCCTAACCCTAACCCTAAACCCTAACCCTACCCCATTTAGTGGGGGTAGAGCCTACTTGCAAGTCTCTCCGACCTTCACAAAAAAAGTTATTCAAGAATATCTCTTTCTCCTATGTGCTTTCATCCCTAACCCTAACCCTAACCCTTCCGAAAGTCGGAGAAGCTCAAGGATGGTACCGATCGATGCGCGCTACCCCATTTAGTGGGGTTAGAGCCTACTTGCAAGTCTCTCCGACCTTCACAAAAAAAGTTATTCAAGAATATCTCTTTCTCCTATGTGCTTTCATCCCTAACCCTAACCCTAACCCTTCCGAAAGTCGGAGAAGCTCAAGGATGGTACCGATCGATGCGCGCTACCCCATTTAGTGGGGGTAGAGCCTACTTGCAAGTCTCTCCGACCTTCACAAAAAAAGTTATTCAAGAATATCTCTTTCTCCTATGTGCTTTCATCCCTAACCCTAACCCTAACCCTTCCGAAAGTCGGAGAAGCTCAAGGATGGTACCGATCGATGTGCGCTACCCCATTTAGTGGGGGTAGAGCCTACTTGCAAGTCTCTCCGACCTTCACAAAAAAAGTTATTCAAGAATATCTCCTCAGATTTGGGGGAATTTCGTCGGTCGACCTCTTCCGAAGGTCGTACAAGCTCGGGGATGGTACCAATCGATCCGCAGGACCCAAATTAGTCCAGATGCAACCACTTTCCAAGTCTCTCCGACCTTCACAAAAAAAGTTATTCAAGAATATCTCTTTCTCCTATGTGCTTTCATCCCTAACCCTAACCCTAACCCTTCCGAAAGTAGGAGAAGCTCAAGGATGGTACCGATCGATGCGCGCTACCCCATTTAGTGGGGGTAGAGCCTACTTGCAAGTCTCTCCGACCTTCACAAAAAAAGTTATTCAAGAATATCTCTTTCTCCTATGTGCTTTCATCCCTAACCCTAACCCTAACCCTTCCGAAAGTCGGAGAAGCTCAAGGATGGTACCGATCGATGCGCGCTACCCCATTTAGTGGGGGTAGAGCCTACTTGCAAGTCTCTCCGACCTTCACAAAAAAAGTTATTCAAGAATATCTCTTTCTCCTATGTGCTTTCATCCCTAACCCTAACCCTAACCCTTCCGAAAGTCGGAGAAGCTCAAGGATGGTACCGATCGATGCGCTAACCCATTTAGTGGGGGTAGAGCCTACTTGCAAGTCTCTCCGACCTTCACAAAAAAAGTTATTCAAGAATATCTCTTTCTCCTATGTGCTTTCATCCCTAACCCTAACCCTAACCCTTCCGAAAGTCGGAGAAGCTCAAGGATGGTACCGATCGATGCGCGCTACCCCATTTAGTGGGGGTAGAGCCTACTTGCAAGTCTCTCCGACCTTCACAAAAAAAGTTATTCAAGAATATCTCTTTCTCCTATGTGCTTTCATCCCTAACCCTAACCCTAACCCTTCCGAAAGTCGGAGAAGCTCAAGGATGGTACCGATCGATGCGCGCAACCCCATTTAGTGGGGGTAGAGCCTACTTGCAAGTCTCTCCGACCTTCACAAAAAAAGTTATTCAAGAATATCTCCTCAGATTTGGGGGAATTTCGTCGGTCGACCTCTTTCGAAGGTCGTACAAGCTCGGGGATGGTACCAATCGATCCGCAGGACCCAAATTAGTCCAGATGCAACCACTTTCCAAGTCTCTCCGACCTTCACAAAAAAAGTTATTCAAGAATATCTCTTTCTCCTATGTGCTTTCATCCCTAACCCTAACCCTAACCCTTCCGAAAGTCGGAGAAGCTCAAGGATGGTACCGATCGATGCGCGCTACCCCATTTAGTGGGGGTAGAGCCTACTTGCAAGTCTCTCCGACCTTCACAAAAAAAGTTATTCAAGAATATCTCTTTCTCCTATGTGCTTTCATCCCTAACCCTAACCCTAACCCTTCCGAAAGTCGGAGAAGCTCAAGGATGGTACCGATCGATGTGCGCTACCCCATTTAGTGGGGGTAGAGCCTACTTGCAAGTCTCTCCGACCTTCACAAAAAAAGTTATTCAAGAATATCTCCTCAGATTTGGGGGAATTTCGTCGGTCGACCTCTTCCGAAGGTCGTACAAGCTCGGGGATGGTACCAATCGATCCGCAGGACCCAAATTAGTCCAGATGCAACCACTTTCCAAGTCTCTCCGACCTTCACAAAAAAAGTTATTCAAGAATATCTCTTTCTCCTATGTGCTTTCATCCCTAACCCTAACCCTAACCCTTCCGAAAGTCGGAGAAGCTCGAGGATGGTACCGATCGATGCGCGCTACCCCATTTAGTGGGGGTAGAGCCTACTTGCAAGTCTCTCCGACCTTCACAAAAAAAGTTATTCAAGAATATCTCTTTCTCCTATGTGCTTTCATCCCTAACCCTAACCCTAACCCTTCCGAAAGTCGGAGAAGCTCAAGGATGGTACCGATCGATGCGCGCTACCCCATTTAGTGGGGGTAGAGCCTACTTGCAAGTCTCTCCGACCTTCACAAAAAAAGTTATTCAAGAATATCTCTTTCTCCTATGTGCTTTCATCCCTAACCCTAACCCTAACCCTTCCGAAAGTCGGAGAAGCTCAAGGATGGTACCGATCGATGCGCGCTACCCCATTTAGTGGGGGTAGAGCCTACTTGCAAGTCTCTCCGACCTTCACAAAAAAAGTTATTCAAGAATATCTCTTTCTCCTATGTGCTTTCATCCCTAACCCTAACCCTAACCCTTCCGAAAGTCGGAGAAGCTCAAGGATGGTACCGATCGATGCGCGCAACCCCATTTAGTGGGGGTAGAGCCTACTTGCAAGTCTCTCCGACCTTCACAAAAAAAGTTATTCAAGAATATCTCTTTCTCCTATGTGCTTTCATCCCTAACCCTAACCCTAACCCTTCCGAAAGTCGGAGAAGCTCAAGGATGGTACCGATCGATGTGCGCTACCCCATTTAGTGGGGGTAGAGCCTACTTGCAAGTCTCTCCGACCTTCACAAAAAAAGTTATTCAAGAATATCTCCTCAGATTTGGGGGAATTTCGTCGGTCGACCTCTTCCGAAGGTCGTACAAGCTCGGGGATGGTACCAATCGATCCGCAGGACCCAAATTAGTCCAGATGCAACCACTTTCCAAGTCTCTCCGACCTTCACAAAAAAAGTTATTCAAGAATATCTCTTTCTCCTATGTGCTTTCATCCCTAACCCTAACCCTAACCCTTCCGAAAGTCGGAGAAGCTCGAGGATGGTACCGATCGATGCGCGCTACCCCATTTAGTGGGGGTAGAGCCTACTTGCAAGTCTCTCCGACCTTCACAAAAAAAGTTATTCAAGAATATCTCTTTCTCCTATGTGCTTTCATCCCTAACCCTAACCCTAACCCTTCCGAAAGTCGGAGAAGCTCAAGGATGGTACCGATCGATGCGCGCTACCCCATTTAGTGGGGGTAGAGCCTACTTGCAAGTCTCTCCGACCTTCACAAAAAAAGTTATTCAAGAATATCTCTTTCTCCTATGTGCTTTCATCCCTAACCCTAACCCTAACCCTTCCGAAAGTCGGAGAAGCTCAAGGATGGTACCGATCGATGCGCGCTACCCAATTTAGTGGGGGTAGAGCCTACTTGCAAGTCTCTCCGACCTTCACAAAAAAAGTTATTCAAGAATATCTCTTTCTCCTATGTGCTTTCATCCCTAACCCTAACCCTAACCCTTCCGAAAGTCGGAGAAGCTCAAGGATGGTACCGATCGATGCGCGCTACCCCATTTAGTGGGGGTAGAGCCTACTTGCAAGTCTCTCCGACCTTCACAAAAAAAGTTATTCAAGAATATCTCTTTCTCCTATGTGCTTTCATCCCTAACCCTAACCCTAACCCTTCCGAAAGTCGGAGAAGCTCAAGGATGGTACTGATCGATGCGCGATACCCCATTTAGTGGGGGTAGAGCCTACTTGCAAGTCTCTCCGACCTTCACAAAAAAAGTTATTCAAGAATATCTCTTTCTCCTATGTGCTTTCATCCCTAACCCTAACCCTAACCCTTCCGAAAGTCGGAGAAGCTCAAGGATGGTACCGATCGATGCGCGCAACCCCATTTAGTGGGGGTAGAGCCTACTTGCAAGTCTCTCCGACCTTCACAAAAAAAGTAATTCAAGAATATCTCCTCAGATTTGGGGGAATTTCGTCGGTCGACCTCTTCCGAAGGTCGTACAAGCTCGGGGATGGTACCAATCGATCCGCAGGACCCAAATTAGTCCAGATGCAACCACTTTCCAAGTCTTTCCGACCTTCACAAAAAAAGTTATTCAAGAATATCTCTTTCTCCTATGTGCTTTCATCCCTAACCCTAACCCTAACCCTTCCGAAAGTCGGAGAAGCTCAAGGATGGTACCGATCGATGCGCGCTACCCCATTTAGTGGGGGTAGAGCCTACTTGCAAGTCTCTCCGACCTTCACAAAAAAAGTTATTCAAGAATATCTCTTTCTCCTATGTGCTTTCATCCCTAACCCTAACCCTAACCCTTCCGAAAGTCGGAGAAGCTCAAGGATGGTACCGATCGATGCGCGCTACCCCATTTAGTGGGGGTAGAGCCTACTTGCAAGTCTCTCCGACCTTCACAAAAAAAGTTATTCAAGAATATCTCTTTCTCCTATGTGCTTTCATCCCTAACCCTAACCCTAACCCTTCCGAAAGTCGGAGAAGCTCAAGGATGGTACCGATCGATGCGCGCTACCCCATTTAGTGGGGGTAGAGCCTACTTGCAAGTCTCTCCGACCTTCACAAAAAAAGTTATTCAAGAATATCTCTTTCTCCTATGTGCTTTCATCCCTAACCCTAACCCTAACCCTTCCGAAAGTCGGAGAAGCTCAAGGATGGTACCGATCGATGCGCGCTACCCCATTTAGTGGGGGTAGAGCCTACTTGCCAGTCTCTCCGACCTTCACAAAAAAAGTTATTCAAGAATATCTCTTTCTCCTATGTGCTTTCATCCCTAACCCTAACCCTAACCCTTCCGAAAGTCGGAGAAGCTCAAGGATGGTACTGATCGATGCGCGCTACCCCATTTAGTGGGGGTAGAGCCTACTTGCAAGTCTCTCCGACCTTCACAAAAAACGTTATTCAAGAATATCTCTTTCTCCTATGTGCTTTCATCCCTAACCCTAACCCTAACCCTTCCGAAAGTCGGAGAAGCTCAAGGATGGTACCGATCGATGCGCGCTACCCCATTTAGTGGGGGTAGAGCCTACTTGCAAGTCTCTCCGACCTTCACAAAAAAAGTTATTCAAGAATATCTCTTTCTCCTATGTGCTTTCATCCCTAACCCTAACCCTAACCCTTCCGAAAGTCGGAGAAGCTCAAGGATGGTACTGATCGATGCGCGCAACCCCATTTAGTGGGGGTAGAGCCTACTTGCAAGTCTCTCCGACCTTCACAAAAAAAGTAATTCAAGAATATCTCCTCAGATTTGGGGGAATTTCGTCGGTCGACCTCTTCCGAAGGTCGTACAAGCTCGGGGATGGTACCAATCGATCCGCAGGACCCAAATTAGTCCAGATGCAACCACTTTCCAAGTCTCTCCGACCTTCACAAAAAAAGTTATTCAAGAATATCTCTTTCTCCTATGTGCTTTCATCCCTAACCCTAACCCTAACCCTTCCGAAAGTCGGAGAAGCTCAAGGATGGTACCGATCGATGCGCGCAACCCCATTTAGTGGGGGTAGAGCCTACTTGCAAGTCTCTCCGACCTTCACAAAAAACGTTATTCAAGAATATCTCTTTCTCCTATGTGCTTTCATCCCTAACCCTAACCCTAACCCTTCCGAAAGTCGGAGAAGCTCAAGGATGGTACCGATCGATGCGCGCTACCCCATTTAGTGGGGGTAGAGCCTACTTGCAAGTCTCTCCGACCTTCACAAAAAAAGTTATTCAAGAATATCTCTTTCTCCTATGTGCTTTCATCCCTAACCCTAACCCTAACCCTTCCGAAAGTCGGAGAAGCTCAAGGATGGTACTGATCGATGCGCGCAACCCCATTTAGTGGGGGTAGAGCCTACTTGCAAGTCTCTCCGACCTTCACAAAAAAAGTAATTCAAGAATATCTCCTCAGATTTGGGGGAATTTCGTCGGTCGACCTCTTCCGAAGGTCGTACAAGCTCGGGGATGGTACCAATCGATCCGCAGGACCCAAATTAGTCCAGATGCAACCACTTTCCAAGTCTCTCCGACCTTCACAAAAAAAGTTATTCAAGAATATCTCTTTCTCCTATGTGCTTTCATCCCTAACCCTAACCCTAACCCTTCCGAAAGTCGGAGAAGCTCAAGGATGGTACCGATCGATGCGCGCAACCCCATTTAGTGGGGGTAAAGCCTACTTGCAAGTCTCTCCGACCTTCACAAAAAAAGTTATTCAAGAATATCTCCTCAGATTTGGGGGAATTTCGTCGGTCGACCTCTTCCGAAGGTCGTACAAGCTCGGGGATGGTACCAATCGATCCGCAGGACCCAATTTAGTCCAGATGCAACCACTTTCCAAGTCTCTCCGACCTTCACAAAAAAAGTTATTCAAGAATATCTCTTTCTCCTATGTGCTTTCATCCCTAACCCTAACCCTAACCCTTCCGAAAGTCGGAGAAGCTCAAGGATGGTACCGATCGATGCGCGCTACCCCATTTAGTGGGGGTAGAGCCTACTTGCAAGTCTCTCCGACCTTCACAAAAAAAGTTATTCAAGAATATCTCTTTCTCCTATGTGCTTTCATCCCTAACCCTAACCCTAACCCTTCCGAAAGTCGGAGAAGCTCAAGGATGGTACCGATCGATGTGCGCTACCCCATTTAGTGGGGGTAGAGCCTACTTGCAAGTCTCTCCGACCTTCACAAAAAAAGTTATTCAAGAATATCTCCTCAGAATTGGGGGAATTTCGTCGGTCGACCTCTTCCGAAGGTCGTACAAGCTCGGGGATGGTACCAATCGATCCGCAGGACCCAAATTAGTCCAGATGCAACCACTTTCCAAGTCTCTCCGACCTTCACAAAAAAAGTTATTCAAGAATATCTCTTTCTCCTATGTGCTTTCATCCCTAACCCTAACCCTAACCCTTCCGAAGGTCGTACAAGCTCGGGGATGGTACCAATCGATCCGCAGGACCCAAATTAGTCCAGATGCAACCACTTTCCAAGTCTCTCCGACCTTCACAAAAAAAGTTATTCAAGAATATCTCTTTCTCCTATGTGCTTTCATCCCTAACCCTAACCCTAACCCTTCCGAAAGTCGGAGAAGCTCAAGGATGGTACCGATCGATGCGCGCTACCCCATTTAGTGGGGGTAGAGCCTACTTGCAAGTCTCTCCGACCTTCACAAAAAAAGTTATTCAAGAATATCTCTTTCTCCTATGTGCTTTCATCCCTAACCCTAACCCTAACCCTTCCGAAAGTCGGAGAAGCTCAAGGATGGTACCGATCGATGCGCGCTACCCCATTTAGTGGGGGTAGAGCCTACTTGCAAGTCTCTCCGACCTTCACAAAAAAAGTTATTCAAGAATATCTCTTTCTCCTATGTGCTTTCATCCCTAACCCTAACCCTAACCCTTCCGAAAGTCGGAGAAGCTCAAGGATGGTACCGATCGATGCGCGCTACCCCATTTAGTGGGGGTAGAGCCTACTTGCAAGTCTCTCCGACCTTCACAAAAAAAGTTATTCAAGAATATCTCTTTCTCCTATGTGCTTTCATCCCTAACCCTAACCCTAACCCTTCCGAAAGTCGGAGAAGCTCAAGGATGGTACCGATCGATGCGCGCAACCCCATTTAGTGGGGGTAGAGCCTACTTGCAAGTCTCTCCGACCTTCACAAAAAAAGTTATTCAAGAATATCTCCTCAGATTTGGGGGAATTTCGTCGGTCGACCTCTTCCGAAGGTCGTACAAGCTCGGGGATGGTACCAATCGATCCGCAGGACCCAAATTAGTCCAGATGCAACCACTTTCCAAGTCTCTCCGACCTTCACAAAAAAAGTTATTCAAGAATATCTCTTTCTCCTATGTGCTTTCATCCCTAACCCTAACCCTAACCCTTCCGAAAGTCGGAGAAGCTCAAGGATGGTACCGATCGATGCGCGCTACCCCATTTAGTGGGGGTAGAGCCTACTTGCAAGTCTCTCCGACCTTCACAAAAAAAGTTATTCAAGAATATCTCTTTCTCCTATGTGCTTTCATCCCTAACCCTAACCCTAACCCTTCCGAAAGTCGGAGAAGCTCAAGGATGGTACCGATCGATGCGCGCTACCCCATTTAGTGGGGGTAGAGCCTACTTGCAAGTCTCTCCAACCTTCACAAAAAAAGTTATTCAAGAATATCTCTTTCTCCTATGTGCTTTCATCCCTAACCCTAACCCTAACCCTTCCGAAAGTCGGAGAAGCTCAAGGATGGTACCGATCGATGCGCGCTACCCCATTTAGTGGGGGTAGAGCCTACTTGCAAGTCTCTCCGACCTTCACAAAAAAAGTTATTCAAGAATATCTCCTCAGATTTGGGGGAATTTCGTCGGTCGACCTCTTCCGAAGGTCGTACAAGCTCGGGGATGGTACCAATCGATCCGCAGGACCCAAATTAGTCCAGATGCAACCACTTTCCAAGTCTCTCCGACCTTCACAAAAAAAGTTATTCAAGAATATCTCTTTCTCCTATGTGCTTTCATCCCTAACCCTAACCCTAACCCTTCCGAAGGTCGTACAAGCTCGGGGATGGTACCAATCGATCCGCAGGACCCAAATTAGTCCAGATGCAACCACTTTCCAAGTCTCTCCGACCTTCACAAAAAAAGTTATTCAAGAATATCTCTTTCTCCTATGTGCTTTCATCCCTAACCCTAACCCTAACCCTTCCGAAAGTCGAAGAAGCTCAAGGATGGTACCGATCGATGCGCGCTACCCCATTTAGTGGGGGTAGAGCCTACTTGCAAGTCTCTCCGACCTTCACAAAAAAAGTTATTCAAGAATATCTCTTTCTCCTATGTGCTTTCATCCCTAACCCTAACCCTAACCCTTCCGAAAGTCGGAGAAGCTCAAGGATGGTACCGATCGATGCGCGCTACCCCATTTAGTGGGGGTAGAGCCTACTTGCAAGTCTCTCCGACCTTCACAAAAAAAGTTATTCAAGAATATCTCTTTCTCCTATGTGCTTTCATCCCTAACCCTAACCCTAACCCTTCCGAAAGTCGGAGAAGCTCAAGGATGGTACCGATCGATGCGCGCTACCCCATTTAGTGGGGGTAGAGCCTACTTGCAAGTCTCTCCGACCTTCACAAAAAAAGTTATTCAAGAATATCTCTTTCTCCTATGTGCTTTCATCCCTAACCCTAACCCTAACCCTTCCGAAAGTCGGAGAAGCTCAAGGATGGTACCGATCGATGCGCGCAACCCCATTTAGTGGGGGTAGAGCCTACTTGCAAGTCTCTCCGACCTTCACAAAAAAAGTTATTCAAGAATATCTCCTCAGATTTGGGGGAATTTCGTCGGTCGACCTCTTCCGAAGGTCGTACAAGCTCGGGGATGGTACCAATCGATCCGCAGGACCCAAATTAGTCCAGATGCAACCACTTTCCAAGTCTCTCCGACCTTCACAAAAAAAGTTATTCAAGAATATCTCTTTCTCCTATGTGCTTTCATCCCTAACCCTAACCCTAACCCTTCCGAAAGTCGGAGAAGCTCAAGGATGGTACCGATCGATGCGCGCTACCCCATTTAGTGGGGGTAGAGCCTACTTGCAAGTCTCTCCGACCTTCACAAAAAAAGTTATTCAAGAATATCTCTTTCTCCTATGTGCTTTCATCCCTAACCCTAACCCTAACCCTTCCGAAAGTCGGAGAAGCTCAAGGATGGTACCGATCGATGCGCGCTACCCCATTTAGTGGGGGTAGAGCCTACTTGCAAGTCTCTCCGACCTTCACAAAAAAAGTTATTCAAGAATATCTCTTTCTCCTATGTGCTTTCATCCCTAACCCTAACCCTAACCCTTCCGAAAGTCGGAGAAGCTCAAGGATGGTACCGATCGATGCGCGCTACCCCATTTAGTGGGGGTAGAGCCTACTTGCAAGTCTCTCCGACCTTCACAAAAAAAGTTATTCAAGAATATCTCTTTCTCCTATGTGCTTTCATCCCTAACCCTAACCCTAACCCTTCCGAAAGTCGGAGAAGCTCAAGGATGGTACCGATCGATGTGCGCTACCCCATTTAGTGGGGGTAGAGCCTACTTGCAAGTCTCTCCGACCTTCACAAAAAAAGTTATTCAAGAATATCTCCTCAGATTTGGGGGAATTTCGTCGGTCGACCTCTTCCGAAGGTCGTACAAGCTCGGGGATGGTACCAATCGATCCGCAGGACCCAAATTAGTCCAGATGCAACCACTTTCCAAGTCTCTCCGACCTTCACAAAAAAAGTTATTCAAGAATATCTCTTTCTCCTATGTGCTTTCATCCCTAACCCTAACCCTAACCCTTCCGAAAGTCGGAGAAGCTCAAGGATGGTACCGATCGATGCGCGCTACCCCATTTAGTGGGGGTAGAGCCTACTTGCAAGTCTCTCCGACCTTCACAAAAAAAGTTATTCAAGAATATCTCTTTCTCCTATGTGCTTTCATCCCTAACCCTAACCCTAACCCTTCCGAAGGTCGTACAAGCTCGGGGATGGTACCAATCGATCCGCAGGACCCAAATTAGTCCAGATGCAACCACTTTCCAAGTCTCTCCGACCTTCACAAAAAAAGTTATTCAAGAATATCTCTTTCTCCTATGTGCTTTCATCCCTAACCCTAACCCTAACCCTTCCGAAAGTCGAAGAAGCTCAAGGATGGTACCGATCGATGCGCGCTACCCCATTTAGTGGGGGTAGAGCCTACTTGCAAGTCTCTCCGACCTTCACAAAAAAAGTTATTCAAGAATATCTCTTTCTCCTATGTGCTTTCATCCCTAACCCTAACCCTAACCCTTCCGAAAGTCGGAGAAGCTCAAGGATGGTACCGATCGATGCGCGCTACCCCATTTAGTGGGGGTAGAGCCTACTTGCAAGTCTCTCCGACCTTCACAAAAAAAGTTATTCAAGAATATCTCTTTCTCCTATGTGCTTTCATCCCTAACCCTAACCCTAACCCTTCCGAAAGTCGGAGAAGCTCAAGGATGGTACCGATCGATGCGCGCTACCCCATTTAGTGGGGGTAGAGCCTACTTGCAAGTCTCTCCGACCTTCACAAAAAAAGTTATTCAAGAATATCTCTTTCTCCTATGTGCTTTCATCCCTAACCCTAACCCTAACCCTTCCGAAAGTCGGAGAAGCTCAAGGATGGTACCGATCGATGCGCGCAACCCCATTTAGTGGGGGTAGAGCCTACTTGCAAGTCTCTCCGACCTTCACAAAAAAAGTTATTCAAGAATATCTCCTCAGATTTGGGGGAATTTCGTCGGTCGACCTCTTCCGAAGGTCGTACAAGCTCGGGGATGGTACCAATCGATCCGCAGGACCCAAATTAGTCCAGATGCAACCACTTTCCAAGTCTCTCCGACCTTCACAAAAAAAGTTATTCAAGAATATCTCTTTCTCCTATGTGCTTTCATCCCTAACCCTAACCCTAACCCTTCCGAAAGTCGGAGAAGCTCAAGGATGGTACCGATCGATGCGCGCTACCCCATTTAGTGGGGGTAGAGCCTACTTGCAAGTCTTTCCGACCTTCACAAAAAAAGTTATTCAAGAATATCTCCTCAGATTTGGGGGAATTTCGTCGGTCGACCTCTTCCGAAGGTCGTACAAGCTCGGGGATGGTACCAATCGATCCGCAGGACCCAAATTAGTCCAGATGCAACCACTTTCCAAGTCTCTCCGACCTTCACAAAAAAAGTTATTCAAGAATATCTCTTTCTCCTATGTGCTTTCATCCCTAACCCTAACCCTAACCCTTCCGAAGGTCGTACAAGCTCGGGGATGGTACCAATCGATCCGCAGGACCCAAATTAGTCCAGATGCAACCACTTTCCAAGTCTCTCCGACCTTCACAAAAAAAGTTATTCAAGAATATCTCTTTCTCCTATGTGCTTTCATCCCTAACCCTAACCCTAACCCTTCCGAAAGTCGAAGAAGCTCAAGGATGGTACCGATCGATGCGCGCTACCCCATTTAGTGGGGGTAGAGCCTACTTGCAAGTCTCTCCGACCTTCACAAAAAAAGTTATTCAAGAATATCTCTTTCTCCTATGTGCTTTCATCCCTAACCCTAACCCTAACCCTTCCGAAAGTCGGAGAAGCTCAAGGATGGTACCGATCGATGCGCGCTACCCCATTTAGTGGGGGTAGAGCCTACTTGCAAGTCTCTCCGACCTTCACAAAAAAAGTTATTCAAGAATATCTCTTTCTCCTATGTGCTTTCATCCCTAACCCTAACCCTAACCCTTCCGAAAGTCGGAGAAGCTCAAGGATGGTACCGATCGATGCGCGCTACCCCATTTAGTGGGGGTAGAGCCTACTTGCAAGTCTCTCCGACCTTCACAAAAAAAGTTATTCAAGAATATCTCTTTCTCCTATGTGCTTTCATCCCTAACCCTAACCCTAACCCTTCCGAAAGTCGGAGAAGCTCAAGGATGGTACCGATCGATGCGCGCAACCCCATTTAGTGGGGGTAGAGCCTACTTGCAAGTCTCTCCGACCTTCACAAAAAAAGTTATTCAAGAATATCTCCTCAGATTTGGGGGAATTTCGTCGGTCGACCTCTTCCGAAGGTCGTACAAGCTCGGGGATGGTACCAATCGATCCGCAGGACCCAAATTAGTCCAGATGCAACCACTTTCCAAGTCTCTCCGACCTTCACAAAAAAAGTTATTCAAGAATATCTCTTTCTCCTATGTGCTTTCATCCCTAACCCTAACCCTAACCCTTCCGAAAGTCGGAGAAGCTCAAGGATGGTACCGATCGATGCGCGCTACCCCATTTAGTGGGGGTAGAGCCTACTTGCAAGTCTCTCCGACCTTCACAAAAAAAGTTATTCAAGAATATCTCTTTCTCCTATGTGCTTTCATCCCTAACCCTAACCCTAACCCTTCCGAAAGTCGGAGAAGCTCAAGGATGGTACCGATCGATGCGCGCTACCCCATTTAGTGGGGGTAGAGCCTACTTGCAAGTCTCTCCGACCTTCACAAAAAAAGTTATTCAAGAATATCTCTTTCTCCTATGTGCTTTCATCCCTAACCCTAACCCTAACCCTTCCGAAAGTCGGAGAAGCTCAAAGATGGTACCGATCGATGTGCGCTACCCCATTTAGTGGGGGTAGAGCCTACTTGCAAGTCTCTCCGACCTTCACAAAAAAAGTTATTCAAGAATATCTCTTTCTCCTATGTGCTTTCATCCCTAACCCTAACCCTAACCCTTCCGAAAGTCGGAGAAGCTCAAGGATGGTACCGATCGATGTGCGCTACCCCATTTAGTGGGGGTAGAGCCTACTTGCAAGTCTCTCCGACCTTCACAAAAAAAGTTATTCAAGAATATCTCCTCAGATTTGGGGGAATTTCGTCGGTCGACCTCTTCCGAAGGTCGTACAAGCTCGGGGATGGTACCAATCGATCCGCAGGACCCAAATTAGTCCAGATGCAACCACTTTCCAAGTCTCTCCGACCTTCACAAAAAAAGTTATTCAAGAATATCTCTTTCTCCTATGTGCTTTCATCCCTAACCCTAACCCTAACCCTTCCGAAAGTCGGAGAAGCTCAAGGATGGTACCGATCGATGCGCGCTACCCCATTTAGTGGGGGTAGAGCCTACTTGCAAGTCTCTCCGACCTTCACAAAAAAAGTTATTCAAGAATATCTCTTTCTCCTATGTGCTTTCATCCCTAACCCTAACCCTAACCCTTCCGAAAGTCGGAGAAGCTCAAGGATGGTACCGATCGATGCGCGCTACCCCATTTAGTGGGGGTAGAGCCTACTTGCAAGTCTCTCCGACCTTCACAAAAAAAGTTATTCAAGAATATCTCTTTCTCCTATGTGCTTTCATCCCTAACCCTAACCCTAACCCTTCCGAAAGTCGGAGAAGCTCAAGGATGGTACCGATCGATGCGCGCTACCCCATTTAGTGGGGGTAGAGCCTACTTGCAAGTCTCTCCGACCTTCACAAAAAAAGTTATTCAAGAATATCTCTTTCTCCTATGTGCTTTCATCCCTAACCCTAACCCTAACCCTTCCGAAAGTCGGAGAAGCTCAAGGATGGTACCGATCGATGCGCGCTACCCCATTTAGTGGGGGTAGAGCCTACTTGCAAGTCTCTCCGACCTTCACAAAAAAAGTTATTCAAGAATATCTCTTTCTCCTATGTGCTTTCATCCCTAACCCTAACCCTAACCCTTCCGAAAGTCGGAGAAGCTCAAGGATGGTACCGATCGATGCGCGCAACCCCATTTAGTGGGGGTAGAGCCTACTTGCAAGTCTCTCCGACCTTCACAAAAAAAGTTATTCAAGAATATCTCCTCAGATTTGGGGGAATTTCGTCGGTCGACCTCTTTCGAAGGTCGTACAAGCTCGGGGATGGTACCAATCGATCCGCAGGACCCAAATTAGTCCAGATGCAACCACTTTCCAAGTCTCTCCGACCTTCACAAAAAAAGTTATTCAAGAATATCTCTTTCTCCTATGTGCTTTCATCCCTAACCCTAACCCTAACCCTTCCGAAAGTCGGAGAAGCTCAAGGATGGTACCGATCGATGCGCGCTACCCCATTTAGTGGGGGTAGAGCCTACTTGCAAGTCTCTCCGACCTTCACAAAAAAAGTTAATCAAGAATATCTCTTTCTCCTATGTGCTTTCATCCCTAACCCTAACCCTAACCCTTCCGAAAGTCGGAGAAGCTCAAGGATGGTACCGATCGATGTGCGCTACCCCATTTAGTGGGGGTAGAGCCTACTTGCAAGTCTCTCCGACCTTCACAAAAAAAGTTATTCAAGAATATCTCCTCAGATTTGGGGGAATTTCGTCGGTCGACCTCTTCCGAAGGTCGTACAAGCTCGGGGATGGTACCAATCGATCCGCAGGACCCAAATTAGTCCAGATGCAACCACTTTCCAAGTCTCTCCGACCTTCACAAAAAAAGTTATTCAAGAATATCTCTTTCTCCTATGTGCTTTCATCCCTAACCCTAACCCTAACCCTTCCGAAAGTCGGAGAAGCTCAAGGATGGTACCGATCGATGCGCGCTACCCCATTTAGTGGGGGTAGAGCCTACTTGCAAGTCTCTCCAACCTTCACAAAAAAAGTTATTCAAGAATATCTCTTTCTCCTATGTGCTTTCATCCCTAACCCTAACCCTAACCCTTCCGAAAGTCGGAGAAGCTCAAGGATGGTACCGATCGATGCGCGCTACCCCATTTAGTGGGGGTAGAGCCTACTTGCAAGTCTCTCCGACCTTCACAAAAAAAGTTATTCAAGAATATCTCCTCAGATTTGGGGGAATTTCGTCGGTCGACCTCTTCCGAAGGTCGTACAAGCTCGGGGATGGTACCAATCGATCCGCAGGACCCAAATTAGTCCAGATGCAACCACTTTCCAAGTCTCTCCGACCTTCACAAAAAAAGTTATTCAAGAATATCTCTTTCTCCTATGTGCTTTCATCCCTAACCCTAACCCTAACCCTTCCGAAGGTCGTACAAGCTCGGGGATGGTACCAATCGATCCGCAGGACCCAAATTAGTCCAGATGCAACCACTTTCCAAGTCTCTCCGACCTTCACAAAAAAAGTTATTCAAGAATATCTCTTTCTCCTATGTGCTTTCATCCCTAACCCTAACCCTAACCCTTCCGAAAGTCGGAGAAGCTCAAGGATGGTACCGATCGATGCGCGCTACCCCGTTTAGTGGGGGTAGAGCCTACTTGCAAGTCTCTCCGACCTTCACAAAAAAAGTTATTCAAGAATATCTCTTTCTCCTATGTGCTTTCATCCCTAACCCTAACCCTAACCCTTCCGAAAGTCGGAGAAGCTCAAGGATGGTACCGATCGATGCGCGCTACCCCATTTAGTGGGGGTAGAGCCTACTTGCAAGTCTCTCCGACCTTCACAAAAAAAGTTATTCAAGAATATCTCTTTCTCCTATGTGCTTTCATCCCTAACCCTAACCCTAACCCTTCCGAAAGTCGGAGAAGCTCAAAGATGGTACCGATCGATGCGCGCTACCCCATTTAGTGGGGGTAGAGCCTACTTGCAAGTCTCTCCGACCTTCACAAAAAAAGTTATTCAAGAATATCTCTTTCTCCTATGTGCTTTCATCCCTAACCCTAACCCTAACCCTTCCGAAAGTCGGAGAAGCTCAAGGATGGTACCGATCGATGCGCGCAACCCCATTTAGTGGGGGTAGAGCCTACTTGCAAGTCTCTCCGACCTTCACAAAAAAAGTTATTCAAGAATATCTCCTCAGATTTGGGGGAATTTCGTCGGTCGACCTCTTCCGAAGGTCGTACAAGCTCGGGGATGGTACCAATCGATCCGCAGGACCCAAATTAGTCCAGATGCAACCACTTTCCAAGTCTCTCCGACCTTCACAAAAAAAGTTATTCAAGAATATCTCTTTCTCCTATGTGCTTTCATCCCTAACCCTAACCCTAACCCTTCCGAAAGTCGGAGAAGCTCAAGGATGGTACTGATCGATGCGCGCTACCCCATTTAGTGGGGGTAGAGCCTACTTGCAAGTCTCTCCGACCTTCACAAAAAAAGTTATTCAAGAATATCTCTTTCTCCTATGTGCTTTCATCCCTAACCCTAACCCTAACCCTTCCGAAAGTCGGAGAAGCTCAAGGATGGTACCGATCGATGTGTGCTACCCCATTTAGTGGGGGTAGAGCCTACTTGCAAGTCTCTCCGACCTTCACAAAAAAAGTTATTCAAGAATATCTCCTCAGATTTGGGGGAATTTCGTCGGTCGACCTCTTCCGAAGGTCGTACAAGCTCGGGGATGGTACCAATCGATCCGCAGGACCCAAATTAGTCCAGATGCAACCACTTTTCAAGTCTCTCCGACC
The DNA here is from genome assembly GCF_963576545.1 of Limanda limanda. Lineage (NCBI taxonomy): Eukaryota > Metazoa > Chordata > Actinopteri > Pleuronectiformes > Pleuronectidae > Limanda > Limanda limanda. The sequence goes on along the minus strand of NW_026870671.1, from coordinate 406,261 downwards.
TTCACAAAAAAAGTTATTCAAGAATATCTCTTTCTCCTATGTGCTTTCATCCCTAACCCTAACCCTAACCCTTCCGAAAGTCGGAGAAGCTCAAGGATGGTACCGATCGATGCGCGCTACCCCATTTAGTGGGGGTAGAGCCTACTTGCAAGTCTCTCCGACCTTCACAAAAAAAGTTATTCAAGAATATCTCTTTCTCCTATGTGCTTTCATCCCTAACCCTAACCCTAACCCTTCCGAAAGTCGGAGAAGCTCAAGGATGGTACCGATCGATGCGCGCAACCCCATTTAGTGGGGGTAGAGCCTACTTGCAAGTCTCTCCGACCTTCACAAAAAAAGTTATTCAAGAATATCTCCTCAGATTTGGGGGAATTTCGTCGGTCGACCTCTTTCGAAGGTCGTACAAGCTCGGGGATGGTACCAATCGATCCGCAGGACCCAAATTAGTCCAGATGCAACCACTTTCCAAGTCTCTCCGACCTTCACAAAAAAAGTTATTCAAGAATATCTCTTTCTCCTATGTGCTTTCATCCCTAACCCTAACCCTAACCCTTCCGAAAGTCGGAGAAGCTCAAGGATGGTACCGATCGATGCGCGCTACCCCATTTAGTGGGGGTAGAGCCTACTTGCAAGTCTCTCCGACCTTCACAAAAAAAGTTAATCAAGAATATCTCTTTCTCCTATGTGCTTTCATCCCTAACCCTAACCCTAACCCTTCCGAAAGTCGGAGAAGCTCAAGGATGGTACCGATCGATGTGCGCTACCCCATTTAGTGGGGGTAGAGCCTACTTGCAAGTCTCTCCGACCTTCACAAAAAAAGTTATTCAAGAATATCTCCTCAGATTTGGGGGAATTTCGTCGGTCGACCTCTTCCGAAGGTCGTACAAGCTCGGGGATGGTACCAATCGATCCGCAGGACCCAAATTAGTCCAGATGCAACCACTTTCCAAGTCTCTCCGACCTTCACAAAAAAAGTTATTCAAGAATATCTCTTTCTCCTATGTGCTTTCATCCCTAACCCTAACCCTAACCCTTCCGAAAGTCGGAGAAGCTCAAGGATGGTACCGATCGATGCGCGCTACCCCATTTAGTGGGGGTAGAGCCTACTTGCAAGTCTCTCCAACCTTCACAAAAAAAGTTATTCAAGAATATCTCTTTCTCCTATGTGCTTTCATCCCTAACCCTAACCCTAACCCTTCCGAAAGTCGGAGAAGCTCAAGGATGGTACCGATCGATGCGCGCTACCCCATTTAGTGGGGGTAGAGCCTACTTGCAAGTCTCTCCGACCTTCACAAAAAAAGTTATTCAAGAATATCTCCTCAGATTTGGGGGAATTTCGTCGGTCGACCTCTTCCGAAGGTCGTACAAGCTCGGGGATGGTACCAATCGATCCGCAGGACCCAAATTAGTCCAGATGCAACCACTTTCCAAGTCTCTCCGACCTTCACAAAAAAAGTTATTCAAGAATATCTCTTTCTCCTATGTGCTTTCATCCCTAACCCTAACCCTAACCCTTCCGAAGGTCGTACAAGCTCGGGGATGGTACCAATCGATCCGCAGGACCCAAATTAGTCCAGATGCAACCACTTTCCAAGTCTCTCCGACCTTCACAAAAAAAGTTATTCAAGAATATCTCTTTCTCCTATGTGCTTTCATCCCTAACCCTAACCCTAACCCTTCCGAAAGTCGGAGAAGCTCAAGGATGGTACCGATCGATGCGCGCTACCCCGTTTAGTGGGGGTAGAGCCTACTTGCAAGTCTCTCCGACCTTCACAAAAAAAGTTATTCAAGAATATCTCTTTCTCCTATGTGCTTTCATCCCTAACCCTAACCCTAACCCTTCCGAAAGTCGGAGAAGCTCAAGGATGGTACCGATCGATGCGCGCTACCCCATTTAGTGGGGGTAGAGCCTACTTGCAAGTCTCTCCGACCTTCACAAAAAAAGTTATTCAAGAATATCTCTTTCTCCTATGTGCTTTCATCCCTAACCCTAACCCTAACCCTTCCGAAAGTCGGAGAAGCTCAAAGATGGTACCGATCGATGCGCGCTACCCCATTTAGTGGGGGTAGAGCCTACTTGCAAGTCTCTCCGACCTTCACAAAAAAAGTTATTCAAGAATATCTCTTTCTCCTATGTGCTTTCATCCCTAACCCTAACCCTAACCCTTCCGAAAGTCGGAGAAGCTCAAGGATGGTACCGATCGATGCGCGCAACCCCATTTAGTGGGGGTAGAGCCTACTTGCAAGTCTCTCCGACCTTCACAAAAAAAGTTATTCAAGAATATCTCCTCAGATTTGGGGGAATTTCGTCGGTCGACCTCTTCCGAAGGTCGTACAAGCTCGGGGATGGTACCAATCGATCCGCAGGACCCAAATTAGTCCAGATGCAACCACTTTCCAAGTCTCTCCGACCTTCACAAAAAAAGTTATTCAAGAATATCTCTTTCTCCTATGTGCTTTCATCCCTAACCCTAACCCTAACCCTTCCGAAAGTCGGAGAAGCTCAAGGATGGTACTGATCGATGCGCGCTACCCCATTTAGTGGGGGTAGAGCCTACTTGCAAGTCTCTCCGACCTTCACAAAAAAAGTTATTCAAGAATATCTCTTTCTCCTATGTGCTTTCATCCCTAACCCTAACCCTAACCCTTCCGAAAGTCGGAGAAGCTCAAGGATGGTACCGATCGATGTGTGCTACCCCATTTAGTGGGGGTAGAGCCTACTTGCAAGTCTCTCCGACCTTCACAAAAAAAGTTATTCAAGAATATCTCCTCAGATTTGGGGGAATTTCGTCGGTCGACCTCTTCCGAAGGTCGTACAAGCTCGGGGATGGTACCAATCGATCCGCAGGACCCAAATTAGTCCAGATGCAACCACTTTCCAAGTCTCTCCGACCTTCACAAAAAAAGTTATTCAAGAATATCTCTTTCTCCTATGTGCTTTCATCCCTAACCCTAACCCTAACCCTTCCGAAAGTCGGAGAAGCTCAAGGATGGTACCGATCGATGCGCGCTACCCCATTTAGTGGGGGTAGAGCCTACTTGCAAGTCTCTCCGACCTTCACAAAAAAAGTTATTCAAGAATATCTCTTTCTCCTATGTGCTTTCATCCCTAACCCTAACCCTAACCCTTCCGAAAGTCGGAAAAGCTCAAGGATGGTACCGATCGATGCGCGCTACCCCATTTAGTGGGGGTAGAGCCTACTTGCAAGTCTCTCCGACCTTCACAAAAAAAGTTATTCAAGAATATCTCTTTCTCCTATGTGCTTTCATCCCTAACCCTAACCCTAACCCTTCCGAAAGTCGGAGAAGCTCAAGGATGGTACCGATCGATGCGCGCTACCCCATTTAGTGGGGGTAGAGCCTACTTGCAAGTCTCTCCGACCTTCACAAAAAAAGTTATTCAAGAATATCTCTTTCTCCTATGTGCTTTCATCCCTAACCCTAACCCTAACCCTTCCAAAAGTCGGAGAAGCTCAAGGATGGTACCGATCGATGCGCGCTACCCCATTTAGTGGGGGTAGAGCCTACTTGCAAGTCTCTCCGACCTTCACAAAAAAAGTTATTCAAGAATATCTCTTTCTCCTATGTGCTTTCATCCCTAACCCTAACCCTAACCCTTCCGAAAGTCGGAGAAGCTCAAGGATGGTACCGATCGATGTGCGCTACCCCATTTAGTGGGGGTAGAGCCTACTTGCAAGTCTCTCCGACCTTCACAAAAAAAGTTATTCAAGAATATCTCCTCAGATTTGGGGGAATTTCGTCGGTCGACCTCTTCCGAAGGTCGTACAAGCTCGGGGATGGTACCAATCGATCCGCAGGACCCAAATTAGTCCAGATGCAACCACTTTCCAAGTCTCTCCGACCTTCACAAAAAAAGTTATTCAAGAATATCTCTTTCTCCTATGTGCTTTCATCCCTAACCCTAACCCTAACCCTTCCGAAAGTCGGAGAAGCTCAAGGATGGTACCGATCGATGCGCGCTACCCTATTTAGTGGGGGTAGAGCCTACTTGCAAGTCTCTCCGACCTTCACAAAAAAAGTTATTCAAGAATATCTCTTTCTCCTATGTGCTTTCATCCCTAACCCTAACCCTAACCCTTCCGAAAGTCGGAGAAGCTCAAGGATGGTACCGATCGATGCGCGCTACCCCATTTAGTGGGGGTAGAGCCTACTTGCAAGTCTCTCCGACCTTCACAAAAAAAGTTATTCAAGAATATCTCTTTCTCCTATGTGCTTTCATCCCTAACCCTAACCCTAACCCTTCCGAAAGTCGGAGAAGCTCAAAGATGGTACCGATCGATGCGCGCTACCCCATTTAGTGGGGGTAGAGCCTACTTGCAAGTCTCTCCGACCTTCACAAAAAAAGTTATTCAAGAATATCTCCTCAGATTTGGGGGAATTTCGTCGGTCGACCTCTTCCGAAGGTCGTACAAGCTCGGGGATGGTACCAATCGATCCGCAGGACCCAAATTAGTCCAGATGCAACCACTTTCCAAGTCTCTCCGACCTTCACAAAAAAAGTTATTCAAGAATATCTCTTTCTCCTATGTGCTTTCATCCCTAACCCTAACCCTAACCCTTCCGAAAGTCGGAGAAGCTCAAGGATGGTACCGATCGATGCGCGCTACCCCATTTAGTGGGGGTAGAGCCTACTTGCAAGTCTCTCCGACCTTCACAAAAAAAGTTATTCAAGAATATCTCTTTCTCCTATGTGCTTTCATCCCTAACCCTAACCCTAACCCTTCCGAAAGTCGGAGAAGCTCAAGGATGGTACCGATCGATGCGCGCTACCCCATTTAGTGGGGGTAGAGCCTACTTGCAAGTCTCTCCGACCTTCACAAAAAAAGTTATTCAAGAATATCTCTTTCTCCTATGTGCTTTCATCCCTAACCCTAACCCTAACCCTTCCGAAAGTCGGAGAAGCTCAAGGATGGTACCGATCGATGCGCGCTACCCCATTTAGTGGGGGTAGAGCCTACTTGCAAGTCTCTCCGACCTTCACAAAAAAAGTTATTCAAGAATATCTCTTTCTCCTATGTGCTTTCATCCCTAACCCTAACCCTAACCCTTCCGAAAGTCGGAGAAGCTCAAGGATGGTACTGATCGATGCGCGATACCCCATTTAGTGGGGGTAGAGCCTACTTGCAAGTCTCTCCGACCTTCACAAAAAAAGTTATTCAAGAATATCTCTTTCTCCTATGTGCTTTCATCCCTAACCCTAACCCTAACCCTTCCGAAAGTCGGAGAAGCTCAAGGATGGTACCGATCGATGCGCGCAACCCCATTTAGTGGGGGTAGAGCCTACTTGCAAGTCTCTCCGACCTTCACAAAAAAAGTAATTCAAGAATATCTCCTCAGATTTGGGGGAATTTCGTCGGTCGACCTCTTCCGAAGGTCGTACAAGCTCGGGGATGGTACCAATCGATCCGCAGGACCCAAATTAGTCCAGATGCAACCACTTTCCAAGTCTTTCCGACCTTCACAAAAAAAGTTATTCAAGAATATCTCTTTCTCCTATGTGCTTTCATCCCTAACCCTAACCCTAACCCTTCCGAAAGTCGGAGAAGCTCAAGGATGGTACCGATCGATGCGCGCTACCCCATTTAGTGGGGGTAGAGCCTACTTGCAAGTCTCTCCGACCTTCACAAAAAAAGTTATTCAAGAATATCTCTTTCTCCTATGTGCTTTCATCCCTAACCCTAACCCTAACCCTTCCGAAAGTCGGAGAAGCTCAAGGATGGTACCGATCGATGCACGCAACCCCATTTAGTGGGGGTAGAGCCTACTTGCAAGTCTCTCCGACTTTCACAAAAAAAGTTATTCAAGAATATCTCCTCAGATTTGGGGGAATTTCGTCGGTCGACCTCTTCCAAAGGTCGTACAAGCTCGGGGATGGTACCAATCGATCCGCAGGACCCAAATTAGTCCAGATGCAACCACTTTCCAAGTCTCTCCGACCTTCACAAAAAAAGTTATTCAAGAATATCTCTTTCTCCTATGTGCTTTCATCCCTAACCCTAACCCTAACCCTTCCGAAAGTCGGAGAAGCTCAAGGATGGTACCGATCGATGCGCGCTACCCCATTTAGTGGGGGTAGAGCCTACTTGCAAGTCTCTCCGACCTTCACAAAAAAAGTTATTCAAGAATATCTCTTTCTCCTATGTGCTTTCATCCCTAACCCTAACCCTAACCCTTCCGAAAGTCGGAGAAGCTCAAGGATGGTACCGATCGATGCGCGCAACCCCATTTAGTGGGGGTAGAGCCTACTTGCAAGTCTCTCCGACCTTCACAAAAAAAGTTATTCAAGAATATCTCCTCAGATTTGGGGGAATTTCGTCGGTCGACCTCTTCCGAAGGTCGTACAAGCTCGGGGATGGTACCAATCGATCCGCAGGACCCAAATTAGTCCAGATGCAACCACTTTCCAAGTCTCTCCGACCTTCACAAAAAAAGTTATTCAAGAATATCTCTTTCTCCTATGTGCTTTCATCCCTAACCCTAACCCTAACCCTTCCGAAAGTCGGAGAAGCTCAAGGATGGTACCGATCGATGCGCGCTACCCCATTTAGTGGGGGTAGAGCCTACTTGCAAGTCTCTCCGACCTTCACAAAAAAAGTTATTCAAGAATATCTCTTTCTCCTATGTGCTTTCATCCCTAACCCTAACCCTAACCCTTCCGAAAGTCGGAGAAGCTCAAGGATGGTACCGATCGATGCGCGCTACCCCATTTAGTGGGGGTAGAGCCTACTTGCAAGTCTCTCCGACCTTCACAAAAAAAGTTATTCAAGAATATCTCTTTCTCCTATGTGCTTTCATCCCTAACCCTAACCCTAACCCTTCCGAAAGTCGGAGAAGCTCAAGGATGGTACCGATCGATGCGCGCAACCCCATTTAGTGGGGGTAGAGCCTACTTGCAAGTCTCTCCGACCTTCACAAAAAAAGTTATTCAAGAATATCTCCTCAGATTTGGGGGAATTTCGTCGGTCGACCTCTTCCGAAGGTCGTACAAGCTCGGGGATGGTACCAATCGATCCGCAGGACCCAAATTAGTCCAGATGCAACCACTTTCCAAGTCTCTCCGACCTTCACAAAAAAAGTTATTCAAGAATATCTCTTTCTCCTATGTGCTTTCATCCCTAACCCTAACCCTAACCCTTCCGAAAGTCGGAGAAGCTCAAGGATGGTACCGATCGATGCGCGCTACCCCATTTAGTGGGGGTAGAGCCTACTTGCAAGTCTCTCCGACCTTCACAAAAAAAGTTATTCAAGAATATCTCTTTCTCCTATGTGCTTTCATCCCTAACCCTAACCCTAACCCTTCCGAAAGTCGGAGAAGCTCAAGGATGGTACCGATCGATGTGCGCTACCCCATTTAGTGGGGGTAGAGCCTACTTGCAAGTCTCTCCGACCTTCACAAAAAAAGTTATTCAAGAATATCTCCTCAGATTTGGGGGAATTTCGTCGGTCGACCTCTTCCGAAGGTCGTACAAGCTCGGGGATGGTACCAATCGATCCGCAGGACCCAAATTAGTCCAGATGCAACCACTTTCCAAGTCTCTCCGACCTTCACAAAAAAAGTTATTCAAGAATATCTCTTTCTCCTATGTGCTTTCATCCCTAACCCTAACCCTAACCCTTCCGAAAGTCGGAGAAGCTCAAGGATGGTACCGATCGATGCGCGCTACCCCATTTAGTGGGGGTAGAGCCTACTTGCAAGTCTCTCCAACCTTCACAAAAAAAGTTATTCAAGAATATCTCTTTCTCCTATGTGCTTTCATCCCTAACCCTAACCCTAACCCTTCCGAAAGTCGGAGAAGCTCAAGGATGGTACCGATCGATGCGCGCTACCCCATTTAGTGGGGGTAGAGCCTACTTGCAAGTCTCTCCGACCTTCACAAAAAAAGTTATTCAAGAATATCTCCTCAGATTTGGGGGAATTTCGTCGGTCGACCTCTTCCGAAGGTCGTACAAGCTCGGGGATGGTACCAATCGATCCGCAGGACCCAAATTAGTCCAGATGCAACCACTTTCCAAGTCTCTCCGACCTTCACAAAAAAAGTTATTCAAGAATATCTCTTTCTCCTATGTGCTTTCATCCCTAACCCTAACCCTAACCCTTCCGAAGGTCGTACAAGCTCGGGGATGGTACCAATCGATCCGCAGGACCCAAATTAGTCCAGATGCAACCACTTTCCAAGTCTCTCCGACCTTCACAAAAAAAGTTATTCAAGAATATCTCTTTCTCCTATGTGCTTTCATCCCTAACCCTAACCCTAACCCTTCCGAAAGTCGGAGAAGCTCAAGGATGGTACCGATCGATGCGCGCTACCCCATTTAGTGGGGGTAGAGCCTACTTGCAAGTCTCTCCGACCTTCACAAAAAAAGTTATTCAAGAATATCTCTTTCTCCTATGTGCTTTCATCCCTAACCCTAACCCTAACCCTTCCGAAAGTCGGAGAAGCTCAAAGATGGTACCGATCGATGCGCGCTACCCCATTTAGTGGGGGTAGAGCCTACTTGCAAGTCTCTCCGACCTTCACAAAAAAAGTTATTCAAGAATATCTCTTTCTCCTATGTGCTTTCATCCCTAACCCTAACCCTAACCCTTCCGAAAGTCGGAGAAGCTCAAGGATGGTACCGATCGATGCGCGCTACCCCATTTAGTGGGGGTAGAGCCTACTTGCAAGTCTCTCCGACCTTCACAAAAAAAGTTATTCAAGAATATCTCTTTCTCCTATGTGCTTTCATCCCTAACCCTAACCCTAACCCTTCCGAAAGTCGGAGAAGCTCAAGGATGGTACCGATCGATGCGCGCAACCCCATTTAGTGGGGGTAGAGCCTACTTGCAAGTCTCTCCGACCTTCACAAAAAAAGTTATTCAAGAATATCTCCTCAGATTTGGGGGAATTTCGTCGGTCGACCTCTTCCGAAGGTCGTACAAGCTCGGGGATGGTACCAATCGATCCGCAGGACCCAAATTAGTCCAGATGCAACCACTTTCCAAGTCTCTCCGACCTTCACAAAAAAAGTTATTCAAGAATATCTCTTTCTCCTATGTGCTTTCATCCCTAACCCTAACCCTAACCCTTCCGAAAGTCGGAGAAGCTCAAGGATGGTACTGATCGATGCGCGCTACCCCATTTAGTGGGGGTAGAGCCTACTTGCAAGTCTCTCCGACCTTCACAAAAAAAGTTATTCAAGAATATCTCTTTCTCCTATGTGCTTTCATCCCTAACCCTAACCCTAACCCTTCCGAAAGTCGGAGAAGCTCAAGGATGGTACCGATCGATGTGTGCTACCCCATTTAGTGGGGGTAGAGCCTACTTGCAAGTCTCTCCGACCTTCACAAAAAAAGTTATTCAAGAATATCTCCTCAGATTTGGGGGAATTTCGTCGGTCGACCTCTTCCGAAGGTCGTACAAGCTCGGGGATGGTACCAATCGATCCGCAGGACCCAAATTAGTCCAGATGCAACCACTTTCCAAGTCTCTCCGACCTTCACAAAAAAAGTTATTCAAGAATATCTCTTTCTCCTATGTGCTTTCATCCCTAACCCTAACCCTAACCCTTCCGAAAGTCGGAGAAGCTCAAGGATGGTACCGATCGATGCGCGCTACCCCATTTAGTGGGGGTAGAGCCTACTTGCAAGTCTCTCCGACCTTCACAAAAAAAGTTATTCAAGAATATCTCTTTCTCCTATGTGCTTTCATCCCTAACCCTAACCCTAACCCTTCCGAAAGTCGGAGAAGCTCAAGGATGGTACCGATCGATGCGCGCTACCCCATTTAGTGGGGGTAGAGCCTACTTGCAAGTCTCTCCGACCTTCACAAAAAAAGTTATTCAAGAATATCTCTTTCTCCTATGTGCTTTCATCCCTAACCCTAACCCTAACCCTTCCGAAAGTCGGAGAAGCTCAAGGATGGTACCGATCGATGCGCGCTACCCCATTTAGTGGGGGTAGAGCCTACTTGCAAGTCTCTCCGACCTTCACAAAAAAAGTTATTCAAGAATATCTCTTTCTCCTATGTGCTTTCATCCCTAACCCTAACCCTAACCCTTCCAAAAGTCGGAGAAGCTCAAGGATGGTACCGATCGATGCGCGCTACCCCATTTAGTGGGGGTAGAGCCTACTTGCAAGTCTCTCCGACCTTCACAAAAAAAGTTATTCAAGAATATCTCTTTCTCCTATGTGCTTTCATCCCTAACCCTAACCCTAACCCTTCCGAAAGTCGGAGAAGCTCAAGGATGGTACCGATCGATGTGCGCTACCCCATTTAGTGGGGGTAGAGCCTACTTGCAAGTCTCTCCGACCTTCACAAAAAAAGTTATTCAAGAATATCTCCTCAGATTTGGGGGAATTTCGTCGGTCGACCTCTTCCGAAGGTCGTACAAGCTCGGGGATGGTACCAATCGATCCGCAGGACCCAAATTAGTCCAGATGCAACCACTTTCCAAGTCTCTCCGACCTTCACAAAAAAAGTTATTCAAGAATATCTCTTTCTCCTATGTGCTTTCATCCCTAACCCTAACCCTAACCCTTCCGAAAGTCGGAGAAGCTCAAGGATGGTACCGATCGATGCGCGCTACCCTATTTAGTGGGGGTAGAGCCTACTTGCAAGTCTCTCCGACCTTCACAAAAAAAGTTATTCAAGAATATCTCTTTCTCCTATGTGCTTTCATCCCTAACCCTAACCCTAACCCTTCCGAAAGTCGGAGAAGCTCAAGGATGGTACCGATCGATGCGCGCTACCCCATTTAGTGGGGGTAGAGCCTACTTGCAAGTCTCTCCGACCTTCACAAAAAAAGTTATTCAAGAATATCTCTTTCTCCTATGTGCTTTCATCCCTAACCCTAACCCTAACCCTTCCGAAAGTCGGAGAAGCTCAAGGATGGTACCGATCGATGCGCGCTACCCCATTTAGTGGGGGTAGAGCCTACTTGCAAGTCTCTCCGACCTTCACAAAAAAAGTTATTCAAGAATATCTCCTCAGATTTGGGGGAATTTCGTCGGTCGACCTCTTCCGAAGGTCGTACAAGCTCGGGGATGGTACCAATCGATCCGCAGGACCCAAATTAGTCCAGATGCAACCACTTTCCAAGTCTCTCCGACCTTCACAAAAAAAGTTATTCAAGAATATCTCTTTCTCCTATGTGCTTTCATCCCTAACCCTAACCCTAACCCTTCCGAAAGTCGGAGAAGCTCAAGGATGGTACCGATCGATGCGCGCTACCCCATTTAGTGGGGGTAGAGCCTACTTGCAAGTCTCTCCGACCTTCACAAAAAAAGTTATTCAAGAATATCTCTTTCTCCTATGTGCTTTCATCCCTAACCCTAACCCTAACCCTTCCGAAAGTCGGAGAAGCTCAAGGATGGTACCGATCGATGCGCGCTACCCCATTTAGTGGGGGTAGAGCCTACTTGCAAGTCTCTCCGACCTTCACAAAAAAAGTTATTCAAGAATATCTCTTTCTCCTATGTGCTTTCATCCCTAACCCTAACCCTAACCCTTCCGAAAGTCGGAGAAGCTCAAGGATGGTACCGATCGATGCGCGCTACCCCATTTAGTGGGGGTAGAGCCTACTTGCAAGTCTCTCCGACCTTCACAAAAAAAGTTATTCAAGAATATCTCTTTCTCCTATGTGCTTTCATCCCTAACCCTAACCCTAACCCTTCCGAAAGTCGGAGAAGCTCAAGGATGGTACCGATCGATGCGCGATACCCCATTTAGTGGGGGTATAGCCTACTTGCAAGTCTCTCCGACCTTCACAAAAAAAGTTATTCAAGAATATCTCTTTCTCCTATGTGCTTTCATCCCTAACCCTAACCCTAACCCTTCCGAAAGTCGGAGAAGCTCAAGGATGGTACCGATCGATGCGCGCAACCCCATTTAGTGGGGGTAGAGCCTACTTGCAAGTCTCTCCGACCTTCACAAAAAAAGTAATTCAAGAATATCTCCTCAGATTTGGGGGAATTTCGTCGGTCGACCTCTTCCGAAGGTCGTACAAGCTCGGGGATGGTACCAATCGATCCGCAGGACCCAAATTAGTCCAGATGCAACCACTTTCCAAGTCTTTCCGACCTTCACAAAAAAAGTTATTCAAGAATATCTCTTTCTCCTATGTGCTTTCATCCCTAACCCTAACCCTAACCCTTCCGAAAGTCGGAGAAGCTCAAGGATGGTACCGATCGATGCGCGCTACCCCATTTAGTGGGGGTAGAGCCTACTTGCAAGTCTCTCCGACCTTCACAAAAAAAGTTATTCAAGAATATCTCTTTCTCCTATGTGCTTTCATCCCTAACCCTAACCCTTCCGAAAGTCGGAGAAGCTCAAGGATGGTACCGATCGATGCGCGCAACCCCATTTAGTGGGGGTAGAGCCTACTTGCAAGTCTCTCCGACCTTCACAAAAAAAGTTATTCAAGAATATCTCCTCAGATTTGGGGGAATTTCGTCGGTCGACCTCTTCCGAAGGTCGTACAAGCTCGGGGATGGTACCAATCGATCTGCAGGACCCAAATTAGTCCAGATGCAACCACTTTCCAAGTCTCTCCGACCTTCACAAAAAAAGTTATTCAAGAATATCTCTTTCTCCTATGTGCTTTCATCCCTAACCCTAACCCTAACCCTTCCGAAAGTCGGAGAAGCTCAAGGATGGTACCGATCGATGCGCGCTACCCCATTTAGTGGGGGTAGAGCCTACTTGCAAGTCTCTCCGACCTTCACAAAAAAAGTTATTCAAGAATATCTCCTCAGATTTGGGGGAATTTCGTCGGTCGACCTCTTCCGAAGGTCGTACAAGCTCGGGGATGGTACCAATCGATCTGCAGGACCCAAATTAGTCCAGATGCAACCACTTTCCAAGTCTCTCCGACCTTCACAAAAAAAGTTATTCAAGAATATCTCTTTCTCCTATGTGCTTTCATCCCTAACCCTAACCCTAACCCTTCCGAAAGTCGGAGAAGCTCAAGGATGGTACCGATCGATGCGCGCTACCCCATTTAGTGGGGGTAGAGCCTACTTGCAAGTCTCTCCAACCTTCACAAAAAAAGTTATTCAAGAATATCTCTTTCTCCTATGTGCTTTCATCCCTAACCCTAACCCTAACCCTTCCGAAAGTCGGAGAAGCTCAAGGATGGTACCGATCGATGCGCGCTACCCCATTTAGTGGGGGTAGAGCCTACTTGCAAGTCTCTCCGACCTTCACAAAAAAAGTTATTCAAGAATATCTCCTCAGATTTGGGGGAATTTCGTCGGTCGACCTCTTCCGAAGGTCGTACAAGCTCGGGGATGGTACCAATCGATCCGCAGGACCCAAATTAGTCCAGATGCAACCACTTTCCAAGTCTCTCCGACCTTCACAAAAAAAGTTATTCAAGAATATCTCTTTCTCCTATGTGCTTTCATCCCTAACCCTAACCCTAACCCTTCCGAAAGTCGGAGAAGCTCAAGGATGGTACTGATCGATGCGCGCTACCCCATTTAGTGGGGGTAGAGCCTACTTGCAAGTCTCTCCGACCTTCACAAAAAAAGTTATTCAAGAATATCTCTTTCTCCTATGTGCTTTCATCCCTAACCCTAACCCTAACCCTTCCGAAAGTCGGAGAAGCTCAAGGATGGTACCGATCGATGCGCGCTACCCCATTTAGTGGGGGTAGAGCCTACTTGCAAGTCTCTCCGACCTTCACAAAAAAAGTTATTCAAGAATATCTCTTTCTCCTATGTGCTTTCATCCCTAACCCTAACCCTAACCCTTCCGAAAGTCGGAGAAGCTCAAGGATGGTACCGATCGATGCGCGCTACCCCATTTAGTGGGGGTAGAGCCTACTTGCAAGTCTCTCCGACCTTCACAAAAAAAGTTATTCAAGAATATCTCTTTCTCCTATGTGCTTTCATCCCTAACCCTAACCCTAACCCTTCCGAAAGTCGGAGAAGCTCAAGAATGGTACCGATCGATGCGCGCTACCCCATTTAGTGGGGGTAGAGCCTACTTGCAAGTCTCTCTGACCTTCACAAAAAAAGTTATTCAAGAATATCTCTTTCTCCTATGTGCTTTCATCCCTAACCCTAACCCTAACCCTTCCGAAAGTCGGAGAAGCTCAAGGATGCTACCGATCGATGCGCGCAACCCCATTTAGTGGGGGTAGAGCCTACTTGCAAGTCTCTCCGACCTTCACAAAAAAAGTAATTCAAGAATATCTTCTCAGATTTGGGGGAATTTCGTCGGTCGACCTCTTCCGAAGGTCGTACAAGCTCGGGGATGGTACCAATCGATCCGCAGGACCCAAATTAGTCCAGATGCAACCACTTTCCAAGTCTCTCCGACCTTCACAAAAAAAGTTATTCAAGAATATCTCTTTCTCCTATGTGCTTTCATCCCTAACCCTAACCCTAACCCTTCCGAAAGTCGGAGAAGCTCAAGGATGGTACCGATCGATGCGCGCTACCCCATTTAGTGGGGGTAGAGCCTACTTGCAAGTCTCTCCGACCTTCACAAAAAAAGTTATTCAAGAATATCTCTTTCTCCTATGTGCTTTCATCCCTAACCCTAACCCTAACCCTTCCGAAAGTCGGAGAAGCTCAAGGATGGTACCGATCGATGCGCGCAACCCCATTTAGTGGGGGTAGAGCCTACTTGCAAGTCTCTCCGACCTTCACAAAAAAAGTTATTCAAGAATATCTCCTCAGATTTGGGGGAATTTCGTCGGTCGACCTCTTCCGAAGGTCGTACAAGCTCGGGGATGGTACCAATCGATCCGCAGGACCCAAATTAGTCCAGATGCAACCACTTTCCAAGTCTTTCCGACCTTCACAAAAAAAGTTATTCAAGAATATCTCTTTCTCCTATGTGCTTTCATCCCTAACCCTAACCCTAACCCTTCCGAAAGTCGGAGAAGCTCAAGGATGGTACCGATCGATGCGCGCTACCACATTTAGTGGGGGTAGAGCCTACTTGCAAGTCTCTCCGACCTTCACAAAAAAAGTTATTCAAGAATATCTCTTTCTCCTATGTGCTTTCATCCCTAACCCTAACCCTAACCCTTCCGAAAGTCGGAGAAGCTCAAGGATGGTACCGATCGATGCGCGCAACCCCATTTAGTGGGGGTAGAGCCTACTTGCAAGTCTCTCCGACCTTCACAAAAAAAGTTATTCAAGAATATCTCCTCAGATTTGGGGGAATTTCGTCGGTCGACCTCTTCCGAAGGTCGTACAAGCTTGGGGATGGTACCAATCGATCCGCAGGACCCAAATTAGTCCAGATGCAACCACTTTCCAAGTCTCTCCGACCTTCACAAAAAAAGTTATTCAAGAATATCTCTTTCTCCTATGTGCTTTCATCCCTAACCCTAACCCTAACCCTTCCGAAAGTCGGAGAAGCTCAAGGATGGTACCGATCGATGCGTGCTACCCCATTTAGTGGGGGTAGAGCCTACTTGCAAGTCTCTCCGACCTTCACAAAAAAAGTTATTCAAGAATATCTCCTCAGATTTGGGGGAATTTCGTCGGTCGACCTCTTCCGAAGGTCGTACAAGCTCGGGGATGGTACCAATCGATCCGCAGGACCCAAATTAGTCCAGATGCAACCACTTTCCAAGTCTCTCCGACCTTCACAAAAAAAGTTATTCAAGAATATCTCTTTCTCCTATGTGCTTTCATCCCTAACCCTAACCCTAACCCTTCCGAAAGTTGGAGAAGCTCAAGGATGGTACCGATCGATGCGCGCTACCCCATTTAGTGGGGGCAGAGCCTACTTGCAAGTCTCTCCGACCTTCACAAAAAAAGTTATTCAAGAATATCTCTTTCTCCTATGTGCTTTCATCCCTAACCCTAACCCTAACCCTTCCGAAAGTCGGAGAAGCTCAAGGATGGTACTGATCGATGCGCGCAACCCCATTTAGTGGGGGTAGAGCCTACTTGCAAGTCTCTCCGACCTTCACAAAAAAAGTAATTCAAGAATATCTCCTCAGATTTGGGGGAATTTCGTCGGTCGACCTCTTCCGAAGGTCGTACAAGCTCGGAGATGGTACCAATCGATCCGCAGGACCCAAATTAGTCCAGATGCAACCACTTTCCAAGTCTCTCCGACCTTCACAAAAAAAGTTATTCAAGAATATCTCTTTCTCCTATGTGCTTTCATCCCTAACCCTAACCCTAACCCTTCCGAAAGTCGGAGAAGCTCAAGGATGGTACCGATCGATGCGCGCAACCCCATTTAGTGGGGGTAGAGCCTACTTGCAAGTCTCTCCGACCTTCACAAAAAACGTTATTCAAGAATATCTCTTTCTCCTATGTGCTTTCATCCCTAACCCTAACCCTAACCCTTCCGAAAGTCGGAGAAGCTCAAGGATGGTACCGATCGATGCGCGCTACCCCATTTAGTGGGGGTAGAGCCTACTTGCAAGTCTCTCCGACCTTCACAAAAAAAGTTATTCAAGAATATCTCTTTCTCCTATGTGCTTTCATCCCTAACCCTAACCCTTCCGAAAGTCGGAGAAGCTCAAGGATGGTACTGATCGATGCGCGCAACCCCATTTAGTGGGGGTAGAGCCTACTTGCAAGTCTCTCCGACCTTCACAAAAAAAGTAATTCAAGAATATCTCCTCAGATTTGGGGGAATTTCGTCGGTCGACCTCTTCCGAAGGTCGTACAAGCTCGGGGATGGTACCAATCGATCCGCAGGACCCAAATTAGTCCAGATGCAACCACTTTCCAAGTCTCTCCGACCTTCACAAAAAAAGTTATTCAAGAATATCTCTTTCTCCTATGTGCTTTCATCCCTAACCCTAACCCTAACCCTTCCGAAAGTCGGAGAAGCTCAAGGATGGTACCGATCGATGCGCGCAACCCCATTTAGTGGGGGTAGAGCCTACTTGCAAGTCTCTCCGACCTTCACAAAAAAAGTTATTCAAGAATATCTCCTCAGATTTGGGGGAATTTCGTCGGTCGACCTCTTCCGAAGGTCGTACAAGCTCGGGGATGGTACCAATCGATCCGCAGGACCCAAATTAGTCCAGATGCAACCACTTTCCAAGTCTCTCCGACCTTCACAAAAAAAGTTATTCAAGAATATCTCTTTCTCCTATGTGCTTTCATCCCTAACCCTAACCCTAACCCTTCCGAAAGTCGGAGAAGCTCAAGGATGGTACCGATCGATGCGCGCTACCCCATTTAGTGGGGGTAGAGCCTACTTGCAAGTCTCTCCGACCTTCACAAAAAAAGTTATTCAAGAATATCTCTTTCTCCTATGTGCTTTCATCCCTAACCCTAACCCTAACCCTTCCGAAGGTCGTACAAGCTCGGGGATGGTACCAATCGATCCGCAGGACCCAAATTAGTCCAGATGCAACCACTTTCCAAGTCTCTCCGACCTTCACAAAAAAAGTTATTCAAGAATATCTCTTTCTCCTATGTGCTTTCATCCCTAACCCTAACCCTAACCCTTCCGAAAGTCGGAGAAGCTCAAGGATGGTACCGATCGATGCGCGCTACCCCATTTAGTGGGGGTAGAGCCTACTTGCAAGTCTCTCCGACCTTCACAAAAAAAGTTATTCAAGAATATCTCTTTCTCCTATGTGCTTTCATCCCTAACCCTAACCCTAACCCTTCCGAAAGTCGGAGAAGCTCAAGGATGGTACCGATCGATGCGCGCAACCCCATTTAGTGGGGGTAGAGCCTACTTGCAAGTCTCTCCGACCTTCACAAAAAAAGTTATTCAAGAATATCTCCTCAGATTTGGGGGAATTTCGTCGGTCGACCTCTTCCGAAGGTCGTACAAGCTCGGGGATGGTACCAATCGATCCGCAGGACCCAAATTAGTCCAGATGCAACCACTTTCCAAGTCTCTCCGACCTTCACAAAAAAAGTTATTCAAGAATATCTCTTTCTCCTATGTGCTTTCATCCCTAACCCTAACCCTAACCCTTCCGAAAGTCGGAGAAGCTCAAGGATGGTACTGATCGATGCGCGCTACCCCATTTAGTGGGGGTAGAGCCTACTTGCAAGTCTCTCCGACCTTCACAAAAAAAGTTATTCAAGAATATCTCTTTCTCCTATGTGCTTTCATCCCTAACCCTAACCCTAACCCTTCCGAAAGTCGGAGAAGCTCAAGGATGGTACCGATCGATGTGTGCTACCCCATTTAGTGGGGGTAGAGCCTACTTGCAAGTCTCTCCGACCTTCACAAAAAAAGTTATTCAAGAATATCTCCTCAGATTTGGGGGAATTTCGTCGGTCGACCTCTTCCGAAGGTCGTACAAGCTCGGGGATGGTACCAATCGATCCGCAGGACCCAAATTAGTCCAGATGCAACCACTTTCCAAGTCTCTCCGACCTTCACAAAAAAAGTTATTCAAGAATATCTCTTTCTCCTATGTGCTTTCATCCCTACCCCTAACCCTAACCCTTCCGAAAGTCGGAGAAGCTCAAGGATGGTACCGATCGATGCGCGCTACCCCATTTAGTGGGGGTAGAGCCTACTTGCAAGTCTCTCCGACCTTCACAAAAAAAGTTATTCAAGAATATCTCTTTCTCCTATGTGCTTTCATCCCTAACCCTAACCCTAACCCTTCCGAAAGTCGGAGAAGCTCAAGGATGGTACCGATCGATGCGCGCTACCCCATTTAGTGGGGGTAGAGCCTACTTGCAAGTCTCTCCGACCTTCACAAAAAAAGTTATTCAAGAATATCTCTTTCTCCTATGTGCTTTCATCCCTAACCCTAACCCTAACCCTTCCGAAAGTCGGAGAAGCTCAAGGATGGTACCGATCGATGCGCGCTACCCCATTTAGTGGGGGTAGAGCCTACTTGCAAGTCTCTCCGACCTTCACAAAAAAAGTTATTCAAGAATATCTCTTTCTCCTATGTGCTTTCATCCCTAACCCTAACCCTAACCCTTCCAAAAGTCGGAGAAGCTCAAGGATGGTACCGATCGATGCGCGCTACCCCATTTAGTGGGGGTAGAGCCTACTTGCAAGTCTCTCCGACCTTCACAAAAAAAGTTATTCAAGAATATCTCTTTCTCCTATGTGCTTTCATCCCTAACCCTAACCCTAACCCTTCCGAAAGTCGGAGAAGCTCAAGGATGGTACCGATCGATGTGCGCTACCCCATTTAGTGGGGGTAGAGCCTACTTGCAAGTCTCTCCGACCTTCACAAAAAAAGTTATTCAAGAATATCTCCTCAGATTTGGGGGAATTTCGTCGGTCGACCTCTTCCGAAGGTCGTACAAGCTCGGGGATGGTACCAATCGATCCGCAGGACCCAAATTAGTCCAGATGCAACCACTTTCCAAGTCTCTCCGACCTTCACAAAAAAAGTTATTCAAGAATATCTCTTTCTCCTATGTGCTTTCATCCCTAACCCTAACCCTAACCCTTCCGAAAGTCGGAGAAGCTCAAGGATGGTACCGATCGATGCGCGCTACCCTATTTAGTGGGGGTAGAGCCTACTTGCAAGTCTCTCCGACCTTCACAAAAAAAGTTATTCAAGAATATCTCTTTCTCCTATGTGCTTTCATCCCTAACCCTAACCCTAACCCTTCCGAAAGTCGGAGAAGCTCAAGGATGGTACCGATCGATGCGCGCTACCCCATTTAGTGGGGGTAGAGCCTACTTGCAAGTCTCTCCGACCTTCACAAAAAAAGTTATTCAAGAATATCTCTTTCTCCTATGTGCTTTCATCCCTAACCCTAACCCTAACCCTTCCGAAAGTCGGAGAAGCTCAAGGATGGTACCGATCGATGCGCGCTACCCCATTTAGTGGGGGTAGAGCCTACTTGCAAGTCTCTCCGACCTTCACAAAAAAAGTTATTCAAGAATATCTCCTCAGATTTGGGGGAATTTCGTCGGTCGACCTCTTCCGAAGGTCGTACAAGCTCGGGGATGGTACCAATCGATCCGCAGGACCCAAATTAGTCCAGATGCAACCACTTTCCAAGTCTCTCCGACCTTCACAAAAAAAGTTATTCAAGAATATCTCTTTCTCCTATGTGCTTTCATCCCTAACCCTAACCCTAACCCTTCCGAAAGTCGGAGAAGCTCAAGGATGGTACCGATCGATGCGCGCTACCCCATTTAGTGGGGGTAGAGCCTACTTGCAAGTCTCTCCGACCTTCACAAAAAAAGTTATTCAAGAATATCTCTTTCTCCTATGTGCTTTCATCCCTAACCCTAACCCTAACCCTTCCGAAAGTCGGAGAAGCTCAAGGATGGTACCGATCGATGCGCGCTACCCCATTTAGTGGGGGTAGAGCCTACTTGCAAGTCTCTCCGACCTTCACAAAAAAAGTTATTCAAGAATATCTCTTTCTCCTATGTGCTTTCATCCCTAACCCTAACCCTAACCCTTCCGAAAGTCGGAGAAGCTCAAGGATGGTACCGATCGATGCGCGCTACCCCATTTAGTGGGGGTAGAGCCTACTTGCAAGTCTCTCCGACCTTCACAAAAAAAGTTATTCAAGAATATCTCTTTCTCCTATGTGCTTTCATCCCTAACCCTAACCCTAACCCTTCCGAAAGTCGGAGAAGCTCAAGGATGGTACCGATCGATGCGCGATACCCCATTTAGTGGGGGTATAGCCTACTTGCAAGTCTCTCCGACCTTCACAAAAAAAGTTATTCAAGAATATCTCTTTCTCCTATGTGCTTTCATCCCTAACCCTAACCCTAACCCTTCCGAAAGTCGGAGAAGCTCAAGGATGGTACCGATCGATGCGCGCAACCCCATTTAGTGGGGGTAGAGCCTACTTGCAAGTCTCTCCGACCTTCACAAAAAAAGTAATTCAAGAATATCTCCTCAGATTTGGGGGAATTTCGTCGGTCGACCTCTTCCGAAGGTCGTACAAGCTCGGGGATGGTACCAATCGATCCGCAGGACCCAAATTAGTCCAGATGCAACCACTTTCCAAGTCTTTCCGACCTTCACAAAAAAAGTTATTCAAGAATATCTCTTTCTCCTATGTGCTTTCATCCCTAACCCTAACCCTAACCCTTCCGAAAGTCGGAGAAGCTCAAGGATGGTACCGATCGATGCGCGCTACCCCATTTAGTGGGGGTAGAGCCTACTTGCAAGTCTCTCCGACCTTCACAAAAAAAGTTATTCAAGAATATCTCTTTCTCCTATGTGCTTTCATCCCTAACCCTAACCCTTCCGAAAGTCGGAGAAGCTCAAGGATGGTACCGATCGATGCGCGCAACCCCATTTAGTGGGGGTAGAGCCTACTTGCAAGTCTCTCCGACCTTCACAAAAAAAGTTATTCAAGAATATCTCCTCAGATTTGGGGGAATTTCGTCGGTCGACCTCTTCCGAAGGTCGTACAAGCTCGGGGATGGTACCAATCGATCTGCAGGACCCAAATTAGTCCAGATGCAACCACTTTCCAAGTCTCTCCGACCTTCACAAAAAAAGTTATTCAAGAATATCTCTTTCTCCTATGTGCTTTCATCCCTAACCCTAACCCTAACCCTTCCGAAAGTCGGAGAAGCTCAAGGATGGTACCGATCGATGCGCGCTACCCCATTTAGTGGGGGTAGAGCCTACTTGCAAGTCTCTCCGACCTTCACAAAAAAAGTTATTCAAGAATATCTCCTCAGATTTGGGGGAATTTCGTCGGTCGACCTCTTCCGAAGGTCGTACAAGCTCGGGGATGGTACCAATCGATCTGCAGGACCCAAATTAGTCCAGATGCAACCACTTTCCAAGTCTCTCCGACCTTCACAAAAAAAGTTATTCAAGAAT
The DNA here is from genome assembly GCF_963576545.1 of Limanda limanda. Taxonomy (NCBI): domain Eukaryota; kingdom Metazoa; phylum Chordata; class Actinopteri; order Pleuronectiformes; family Pleuronectidae; genus Limanda; species Limanda limanda. The sequence continues at coordinate 384,529 of NW_026870671.1, read as the reverse complement.
ATCTCTTTCTCCTATGTGCTTTCATCCCTAACCCTAACCCTAACCCTTCCGAAAGTCGGAGAAGCTCAAGGATGGTACCGATCGATGCGCGCTACCCCATTTAGTGGGGGTAGAGCCTACTTGCAAGTCTCTCCAACCTTCACAAAAAAAGTTATTCAAGAATATCTCTTTCTCCTATGTGCTTTCATCCCTAACCCTAACCCTAACCCTTCCGAAAGTCGGAGAAGCTCAAGGATGGTACCGATCGATGCGCGCTACCCCATTTAGTGGGGGTAGAGCCTACTTGCAAGTCTCTCCGACCTTCACAAAAAAAGTTATTCAAGAATATCTCCTCAGATTTGGGGGAATTTCGTCGGTCGACCTCTTCCGAAGGTCGTACAAGCTCGGGGATGGTACCAATCGATCCGCAGGACCCAAATTAGTCCAGATGCAACCACTTTCCAAGTCTCTCCGACCTTCACAAAAAAAGTTATTCAAGAATATCTCTTTCTCCTATGTGCTTTCATCCCTAACCCTAACCCTAACCCTTCCGAAAGTCGGAGAAGCTCAAGGATGGTACTGATCGATGCGCGCTACCCCATTTAGTGGGGGTAGAGCCTACTTGCAAGTCTCTCCGACCTTCACAAAAAAAGTTATTCAAGAATATCTCTTTCTCCTATGTGCTTTCATCCCTAACCCTAACCCTAACCCTTCCGAAAGTCGGAGAAGCTCAAGGATGGTACCGATCGATGCGCGCTACCCCATTTAGTGGGGGTAGAGCCTACTTGCAAGTCTCTCCGACCTTCACAAAAAAAGTTATTCAAGAATATCTCTTTCTCCTATGTGCTTTCATCCCTAACCCTAACCCTAACCCTTCCGAAAGTCGGAGAAGCTCAAGGATGGTACCGATCGATGCGCGCTACCCCATTTAGTGGGGGTAGAGCCTACTTGCAAGTCTCTCCGACCTTCACAAAAAAAGTTATTCAAGAATATCTCTTTCTCCTATGTGCTTTCATCCCTAACCCTAACCCTAACCCTTCCGAAAGTCGGAGAAGCTCAAGAATGGTACCGATCGATGCGCGCTACCCCATTTAGTGGGGGTAGAGCCTACTTGCAAGTCTCTCTGACCTTCACAAAAAAAGTTATTCAAGAATATCTCTTTCTCCTATGTGCTTTCATCCCTAACCCTAACCCTAACCCTTCCGAAAGTCGGAGAAGCTCAAGGATGCTACCGATCGATGCGCGCAACCCCATTTAGTGGGGGTAGAGCCTACTTGCAAGTCTCTCCGACCTTCACAAAAAAAGTAATTCAAGAATATCTTCTCAGATTTGGGGGAATTTCGTCGGTCGACCTCTTCCGAAGGTCGTACAAGCTCGGGGATGGTACCAATCGATCCGCAGGACCCAAATTAGTCCAGATGCAACCACTTTCCAAGTCTCTCCGACCTTCACAAAAAAAGTTATTCAAGAATATCTCTTTCTCCTATGTGCTTTCATCCCTAACCCTAACCCTAACCCTTCCGAAAGTCGGAGAAGCTCAAGGATGGTACCGATCGATGCGCGCTACCCCATTTAGTGGGGGTAGAGCCTACTTGCAAGTCTCTCCGACCTTCACAAAAAAAGTTATTCAAGAATATCTCTTTCTCCTATGTGCTTTCATCCCTAACCCTAACCCTAACCCTTCCGAAAGTCGGAGAAGCTCAAGGATGGTACCGATCGATGCGCGCAACCCCATTTAGTGGGGGTAGAGCCTACTTGCAAGTCTCTCCGACCTTCACAAAAAAAGTTATTCAAGAATATCTCCTCAGATTTGGGGGAATTTCGTCGGTCGACCTCTTCCGAAGGTCGTACAAGCTCGGGGATGGTACCAATCGATCCGCAGGACCCAAATTAGTCCAGATGCAACCACTTTCCAAGTCTTTCCGACCTTCACAAAAAAAGTTATTCAAGAATATCTCTTTCTCCTATGTGCTTTCATCCCTAACCCTAACCCTAACCCTTCCGAAAGTCGGAGAAGCTCAAGGATGGTACCGATCGATGCGCGCTACCACATTTAGTGGGGGTAGAGCCTACTTGCAAGTCTCTCCGACCTTCACAAAAAAAGTTATTCAAGAATATCTCTTTCTCCTATGTGCTTTCATCCCTAACCCTAACCCTAACCCTTCCGAAAGTCGGAGAAGCTCAAGGATGGTACCGATCGATGCGCGCAACCCCATTTAGTGGGGGTAGAGCCTACTTGCAAGTCTCTCCGACCTTCACAAAAAAAGTTATTCAAGAATATCTCCTCAGATTTGGGGGAATTTCGTCGGTCGACCTCTTCCGAAGGTCGTACAAGCTTGGGGATGGTACCAATCGATCCGCAGGACCCAAATTAGTCCAGATGCAACCACTTTCCAAGTCTCTCCGACCTTCACAAAAAAAGTTATTCAAGAATATCTCTTTCTCCTATGTGCTTTCATCCCTAACCCTAACCCTAACCCTTCCGAAAGTCGGAGAAGCTCAAGGATGGTACCGATCGATGCGTGCTACCCCATTTAGTGGGGGTAGAGCCTACTTGCAAGTCTCTCCGACCTTCACAAAAAAAGTTATTCAAGAATATCTCCTCAGATTTGGGGGAATTTCGTCGGTCGACCTCTTCCGAAGGTCGTACAAGCTCGGGGATGGTACCAATCGATCCGCAGGACCCAAATTAGTCCAGATGCAACCACTTTCCAAGTCTCTCCGACCTTCACAAAAAAAGTTATTCAAGAATATCTCTTTCTCCTATGTGCTTTCATCCCTAACCCTAACCCTAACCCTTCCGAAAGTTGGAGAAGCTCAAGGATGGTACCGATCGATGCGCGCTACCCCATTTAGTGGGGGCAGAGCCTACTTGCAAGTCTCTCCGACCTTCACAAAAAAAGTTATTCAAGAATATCTCTTTCTCCTATGTGCTTTCATCCCTAACCCTAACCCTTCCGAAAGTCGGAGAAGCTCAAGGATGGTACTGATCGATGCGCGCAACCCCATTTAGTGGGGGTAGAGCCTACTTGCAAGTCTCTCCGACCTTCACAAAAAAAGTAATTCAAGAATATCTCCTCAGATTTGGGGGAATTTCGTCGGTCGACCTCTTCCGAAGGTCGTACAAGCTCGGAGATGGTACCAATCGATCCGCAGGACCCAAATTAGTCCAGATGCAACCACTTTCCAAGTCTCTCCGACCTTCACAAAAAAAGTTATTCAAGAATATCTCTTTCTCCTATGTGCTTTCATCCCTAACCCTAACCCTAACCCTTCCGAAAGTCGGAGAAGCTCAAGGATGGTACCGATCGATGCGCGCAACCCCATTTAGTGGGGGTAGAGCCTACTTGCAAGTCTCTCCGACCTTCACAAAAAACGTTATTCAAGAATATCTCTTTCTCCTATGTGCTTTCATCCCTAACCCTAACCCTAACCCTTCCGAAAGTCGGAGAAGCTCAAGGATGGTACCGATCGATGCGCGCTACCCCATTTAGTGGGGGTAGAGCCTACTTGCAAGTCTCTCCGACCTTCACAAAAAAAGTTATTCAAGAATATCTCTTTCTCCTATGTGCTTTCATCCCTAACCCTAACCCTTCCGAAAGTCGGAGAAGCTCAAGGATGGTACTGATCGATGCGCGCAACCCCATTTAGTGGGGGTAGAGCCTACTTGCAAGTCTCTCCGACCTTCACAAAAAAAGTAATTCAAGAATATCTCCTCAGATTTGGGGGAATTTCGTCGGTCGACCTCTTCCGAAGGTCGTACAAGCTCGGGGATGGTACCAATCGATCCGCAGGACCCAAATTAGTCCAGATGCAACCACTTTCCAAGTCTCTCCGACCTTCACAAAAAAAGTTATTCAAGAATATCTCTTTCTCCTATGTGCTTTCATCCCTAACCCTAACCCTAACCCTTCCGAAAGTCGGAGAAGCTCAAGGATGGTACCGATCGATGCGCGCAACCCCATTTAGTGGGGGTAGAGCCTACTTGCAAGTCTCTCCGACCTTCACAAAAAAAGTTATTCAAGAATATCTCCTCAGATTTGGGGGAATTTCGTCGGTCGACCTCTTCCGAAGGTCGTACAAGCTCGGGGATGGTACCAATCGATCCGCAGGACCCAAATTAGTCCAGATGCAACCACTTTCCAAGTCTCTCCGACCTTCACAAAAAAAGTTATTCAAGAATATCTCTTTCTCCTATGTGCTTTCATCCCTAACCCTAACCCTAACCCTTCCGAAAGTCGGAGAAGCTCAAGGATGGTACCGATCGATGCGCGCTACCCCATTTAGTGGGGGTAGAGCCTACTTGCAAGTCTCTCCGACCTTCACAAAAAAAGTTATTCAAGAATATCTCTTTCTCCTATGTGCTTTCATCCCTAACCCTAACCCTTCCGAAGGTCGTACAAGCTCGGGGATGGTACCAATCGATCCGCAGGACCCAAATTAGTCCAGATGCAACCACTTTCCAAGTCTCTCCGACCTTCACAAAAAAAGTTATTCAAGAATATCTCTTTCTCCTATGTGCTTTCATCCCTAACCCTAACCCTAACCCTTCCGAAAGTCGGATAAGCTCAAGGATGGTACCGATCGATGCGCGCTACCCCATTTAGTGGGGGTAGAGCCTACTTGCAAGTCTCTCCAACCTTCACAAAAAAAGTTATTCAAGAATATCTCTTTCTCCTATGTGCTTTCATCCCTAACCCTAACCCTAACCCTTCCGAAAGTCGGAGAAGCTCAAGGATGGTACCGATCGATGCGCGCTACCCCATTTAGTGGGGGTAGAGCCTACTTGCAAGTCTCTCCGACCTTCACAAAAAAAGTTATTCAAGAATATCTCTTTCTCCTATGTGCTTTCATCCCTAACCCTAACCCTAACCCTTCCGAAGGTCGTACAAGCTCGGGGATGGTACCAATCGATCCGCAGGACCCAAATTAGTCCAGATGCAACCACTTTCCAAGTCTCTCCGACCTTCACAAAAAAAGTTATTCAAGAATATCTCTTTCTCCTATGTGCTTTCATCCCTAACCCTAACCCTAACCCTTCCGAAAGTCGGATAAGCTCAAGGATGGTACCGATCGATGCGCGCTACCCCATTTAGTGGGGGTAGAGCCTACTTGCAAGTCTCTCCAACCTTCACAAAAAAAGTTATTCAAGAATATCTCTTTCTCCTATGTGCTTTCATCCCTAACCCTAACCCTAACCCTTCCGAAAGTCGGAGAAGCTCAAGGATGGTACCGATCGATGCGCGCTACCCCATTTAGTGGGGGTAGAGCCTACTTGCAAGTCTCTCCGACCTTCACAAAAAAAGTTATTCAAGAATATCTCCTCAGATTTGGGGGAATTTCGTCGGTAGACCTCTTCCGAAGGTCGTACAAGCTCGGGGATGGTACCAATCGATCCGCAGGACCCAAATTAGTCCAGATGCAACCACTTTCCAAGTCTCTCCGACCTTCACAAAAAAAGTTATTCAAGAATATCTCTTTCTCCTATGTGCTTTCATCCCTAACCCTAACCCTAACCCTTCCGAAGGTCGTACAAGCTCGGGGATGGTACCAATCGATCCGCAGGACCCAAATTAGTCCAGATGCAACCACTTTCCAAGTCTCTCCGACCTTCACAAAAAAAGTTATTCAAGAATATCTCTTTCTCCTATGTGCTTTCATCCCTAACCCTAACCCTAACCCTTCCGAAAGTCGGAGAAGCTCAAGGATGGTACCGATCGATGCGCGCTACCCCATTTAGTGGGGGTAGAGCCTACTTGCAAGTCTCTCCGACCTTCACAAAAAAAGTTATTCAAGAATATCTCTTTCTCCTATGTGCTTTCATCCCTAACCCTAACCCTAACCCTTCCGAAAGTCGGAGAAGCTCAAGGATGGTACCGATCGATGCGCGCTACCCCATTTAGTGGGGGTAGAGCCTACTTGCAAGTCTCTCCGACCTTCACAAAAAAAGTTATTCAAGAATATCTCTTTCTCCTATGTGCTTTCATCCCTAACCCTAACCCTAACCCTTCCGAAAGTCGGAGAAGCTCAAGGATGGTACCGATCGATGCGCGCTACCCCATTTAGTGGGGGTAGAGCCTACTTGCAAGTCTCTCCGACCTTCACAAAAAAAGTTATTCAAGAATATCTCTTTCTCCTATGTGCTTTCATCCCTAACCCTAACCCTAACCCTTCCGAAAGTCGGAGAAGCTCAAGGATGGTACCGATCGATGCGCGCAACCCCATTTAGTGGGGGTAGAGCCTACTTGCAAGTCTCTCCGACCTTCACAAAAAAAGTTATTCAAGAATATCTCCTCAGATTTGGGGGAATTTCGTCGGTCGACCTCTTCCGAAGGTCGTACAAGCTCGGGGATGGTACCAATCGATCCGCAGGACCCAAATTAGTCCAGATGCAACCACTTTCCAAGTCTCTCCGACCTTCACAAAAAAAGTTATTCAAGAATATCTCTTTCTCCTATGTGCTTTCATCCCTAACCCTAACCCTAACCCTTCCGAAAGTCGGAGAAGCTCAAGGATGGTACCGATCGATGCGCGCTACCCCATTTAGTGGGGGTAGAGCCTACTTGCAAGTCTCTCCGACCTTCACAAAAAAAGTTATTCAAGAATATCTCTTTCTCCTATGTGCTTTCATCCCTAACCCTAACCCTAACCCTTCCGAAAGTCGGAGAAGCTCAAGGATGGTACCGATCGATGCGCGCTACCCCATTTAGTGGGGGTAGAGCCTACTTGCAAGTCTCTCCAACCTTCACAAAAAAAGTTATTCAAGAATATCTCTTTCTCCTATGTGCTTTCATCCCTAACCCTAACCCTAACCCTTCCGAAAGTCGGAGAAGCTCAAGGATGGTACCGATCGATGCGCGCTACCCCATTTAGTGGGGGTAAAGCCTACTTGCAAGTCTCTCCGACCTTCACAAAAAAAGTTATTCAAGAATATCTCCTCAGATTTGGGGGAATTTCGTCGGTCGACCTCTTCCGAAGGTCGTACAAGCTCGGGGATGGTACCAATCGATCCGCAGGACCCAAATTAGTCCAGATGCAACCACTTTCCAAGTCTCTCCGACCTTCACAAAAAAAGTTATTCAAGAATATCTCTTTCTCCTATGTGCTTTCATCCCTAACCCTAACCCTAACCCTTCCGAAGGTCGTACAAGCTCGGGGATGGTACCAATCGATCCGCAGGACCCAAATTAGTCCAGATGCAACCACTTTCCAAGTCTCTCCGACCTTCACAAAAAAAGTTATTCAAGAATATCTCTTTCTCCTATGTGCTTTCATCCCTAACCCTAACCCTAACCCTTCCGAAAGTCGAAGAAGCTCAAGGATGGTACCGATCGATGCGCGCTACCCCATTTAGTGGGGGTAGAGCCTACTTGCAAGTCTCTCCGACCTTCACAAAAAAAGTTATTCAAGAATATCTCTTTCTCCTATGTGCTTTCATCCCTAACCCTAACCCTAACCCTTCCGAAAGTCGGAGAAGCTCAAGGATGGTACCGATCGATGCGCGCTACCCCATTTAGTGGGGGTAGAGCCTACTTGCAAGTCTCTCCGACCTTCACAAAAAAAGTTATTCAAGAATATCTCTTTCTCCTATGTGCTTTCATCCCTAACCCTAACCCTAACCCTTCCGAAAGTCGGAGAAGCTCAAGGATGGTACCGATCGATGCGCGCTACCCCATTTAGTGGGGGTAGAGCCTACTTGCAAGTCTCTCCGACCTTCACAAAAAAAGTTATTCAAGAATATCTCTTTCTCCTATGTGCTTTCATCCCTAACCCTAACCCTAACCCTTCCGAAAGTCGGAGAAGCTCAAGGATGGTACCGATCGATGCGCGCAACCCCATTTAGTGGGGGTAGAGCCTACTTGCAAGTCTCTCCGACCTTCACAAAAAAAGTTATTCAAGAATATCTCCTCAGATTTGGGGGAATTTCGTCGGTCGACCTCTTCCGAAGGTCGTACAAGCTCGGGGATGGTACCAATCGATCCGCAGGACCCAAATTAGTCCAGATGCAACCACTTTCCAAGTCTCTCCGACCTTCACAAAAAAAGTTATTCAAGAATATCTCTTTCTCCTATGTGCTTTCATCCCTAACCCTAACCCTAACCCTTCCGAAAGTCGGAGAAGCTCAAGGATGGTACCGATCGATGCGCGCTACCCCATTTAGTGGGGGTAGAGCCTACTTGCAAGTCTCTCCGACCTTCACAAAAAAAGTTATTCAAGAATATCTCTTTCTCCTATGTGCTTTCATCCCTAACCCTAACCCTAACCCTTCCGAAAGTCGGAGAAGCTCAAGGATGGTACCGATCGATGCGCGCTACCCCATTTAGTGGGGGTAGAGCCTACTTGCAAGTCTCTCCGACCTTCACAAAAAAAGTTATTCAAGAATATCTCTTTCTCCTATGTGCTTTCATCCCTAACCCTAACCCTAACCCTTCCGAAAGTCGGAGAAGCTCAAGGATGGTACCGATCGATGCGCGCTACCCCATTTAGTGGGGGTAGAGCCTACTTGCAAGTCTCTCCGACCTTCACAAAAAAAATTATTCAAGAATATCTCTTTCTCCTATGTGCTTTCATCCCTAACCCTAACCCTAACCCTTCCGAAAGTCGGAGAAGCTCAAGGATGGTACCGATCGATGTGCGCTACCCCATTTAGTGGGGGTAGAGCTTACTTGCAAGTCTCTCCGACCTTCACAAAAAAAGTTATTCAAGAATATCTCCTCAGATTTGGGGGAATTTCGTCGGTCGACCTCTTCCGAAGGTCGTACAAGCTCGGGGATGGTACCAATCGATCCGCAGGACCCAAATTAGTCCAGATGCAACCACTTTCAAGTCTCTCCGACCTTCACAAAAAAAGTTATTCAAGAATATCTCTTTCTCCTATGTGCTTTCATCCCTAACCCTAACCCTAACCCTTCCGAAAGTCGGAGAAGCTCAAGGATGGTACCGATCGATGCGCGCTACCCCATTTAGTGGGGGTAGAGCCTACTTGCAAGTCTCTCCGACCTTCACAAAAAAAGTTATTCAAGAATATCTCTTTCTCCTATGTGCTTTCATCCCTAACCCTAACCCTAACCCTTCCGAAGGTCGTACAAGCTCGGGGATGGTACCAATCGATCCGCAGGACCCAAATTAGTCCAGATGCAACCACTTTCCAAGTCTCTCCGACCTTCACAAAAAAAGTTATTCAAGAATATCTCTTTCTCCTATGTGCTTTCATCCCTAACCCTAACCCTAACCCTTCCGAAAGTCGAAGAAGCTCAAGGATATGTACCGATCGATGCGCGCTACCCCATTTAGTGGGGGTAGAGCCTACTTGCAAGTCTCTCCGACCTTCACAAAAAAAGTTATTCAAGAATATCTCTTTCTCCTATGTGCTTTCATCCCTAACCCTAACCCTAACCCTTCCGAAAGTCGGAGAAGCTCAAGGATGGTACCGATCGATGCGCGCTACCCCATTTAGTGGGGGTAGAGCCTACTTGCAAGTCTCTCCGACCTTCACAAAAAAAGTTATTCAAGAATATCTCTTTCTCCTATGTGCTTTCATCCCTAACCCTAACCCTAACCCTTCCGAAAGTCGGAGAAGCTCAAGGATGGTACCGATCGATGCGCGCTACCCCATTTAGTGGGGGTAGAGCCTACTTGCAAGTCTCTCCGACCTTCACAAAAAAAGTTATTCAAGAATATCTCTTTCTCCTATGTGCTTTCATCCCTAACCCTAACCCTAACCCTTCCGAAAGTCGGAGAAGCTCAAGGATGGTACCGATCGATGCGCGCAACCCCATTTAGTGGGGGTAGAGCCTACTTGCAAGTCTCTCCGACCTTCACAAAAAAAGTTATTCAAGAATATCTCCTCAGATTTGGGGGAATTTCGTCGGTCGACCTCTTCCGAAGGTCGTACAAGCTCGGGGATGGTACCAATCGATCTGCAGGACCCAAATTAGTCCAGATGCAACCACTTTCCAAGTCTCTCCGACCTTCACAAAAAAAGTTATTCAAGAATATCTCTTTCTCCTATGTGCTTTCATCCCTAACCCTAACCCTAACCCTTCCGAAAGTCGGAGAAGCTCAAGGATGGTACCGATCGATGCGCGCTACCCCATTTAGTGGGGGTAGAGCCTACTTGCAAGTCTCTCCGACCTTCACAAAAAAAGTTATTCAAGAATATCTCCTCAGATTTGGGGGAATTTCGTCGGACGACCTCTTCCGAAGGTCGTACAAGCTCGGGGATGGTACCAATCGATCCGCAGGACCCAAATTAGTCCAGATGCAACCACTTTCCAAGTCTCTCCGACCTTCACAAAAAAAGTTATTCAAGAATATCTCTTTCTCCTATGTGCTTTCATCCCTAACCCTAACCCTAACCCTTCCGAAGGTCGTACAAGCTCGGGGATGGTACCAATCGATCCGCAGGACCCAAATTAGTCCAGATGCAACCACTTTCCAAGTCTCTCCGACCTTCACAAAAAAAGTTTTTCAAGAATATCTCTTTCTCCTATGTGCTTTCATCCCTAACCCTAACCCTAACCCTTCCGAAAGTCGAAGAAGCTCAAGGATGGTACCGATCGATGCGCGCTACCCCATTTAGTGGGGGTAGAGCCTACTTGCAAGTCTCTCCGACCTTCACAAAAAAAGTTATTCAAGAATATCTCTTTCTCCTATGTGCTTTCATCCCTAACCCTAACCCTAACCCTTCCGAAAGTCGGAGAAGCTCAAGGATGGTACCGATCGATGCGCGCTACCCCATTTAGTGGGGGTAGAGCCTACTTGCAAGTCTCTCCGACCTTCACAAAAAAAGTTATTCAAGAATATCTCTTTCTCCTATGTGCTTTCATCCCTAACCCTAACCCTAACCCTTCCGAAAGTCGGAGAAGCTCAAGGATGGTACCGATCGATGCGCGCTACCCCATTTAGTGGGGGTAAAGCCTACTTGCAAGTCTCTCCGACCTTCACAAAAAAAGTTATTCAAGAATATCTCTTTCTCCTATGTGCTTTCATCCCTAACCCTAACCCTAACCCTTCCGAAAGTCGGAGAAGCTCAAGGATGGTACCGATCGATGCGCGCAACCCCATTTAGTGGGGGTAGAGCCTACTTGCAAGTCTCTCCGACCTTCACAAAAAAAGTTATTCAAGAATATCTCCTCAGATTTGGGGGAATTTCGTCGGTCGACCTCTTCCGAAGGTCGTACAAGCTCGGGGATGGTACCAATCGATCCGCAGGACCCAAATTAGTCCAGATGCAACCACTTTCCAAGTCTCTCCGACCTTCACAAAAAAAGTTATTCAAGAATATCTCTTTCTCCTATGTGCTTTCATCCCTAACCCTAACCCTAACCCTTCCGAAAGTCGGAGAAGCTCAAGGATGGTACCGATCGATGCGCGCTACCCCATTTAGTGGGGGTAGAGCCTACTTGCAAGTCTCTCCGACCTTCACAAAAAAAGTTATTCAAGAATATCTCTTTCTCCTATGTGCTTTCATCCCTAACCCTAACCCTAACCCTTCCGAAAGTCGGAGAAGCTCAAGGATGGTACCGATCGATGCGCGCTACCCCATTTAGTGGGGGTAGAGCCTACTTGCAAGTCTCTCCGACCTTCACAAAAAAAGTTATTCAAGAATATCTCTTTCTCCTATGTGCTTTCATCCCTAACCCTAACCCTAACCCTTCCGAAAGTCGGAGAAGCTCAAGGATGGTACCGATCGATGCGCGCTACCCCATTTAGTGGGGGTAGAGCCTACTTGCAAGTCTCTCCGACCTTCACAAAAAAAGTTATTCAAGAATATCTCTTTCTCCTATGTGCTTTCATCCCTAACCCTAACCCTAACCCTTCCGAAAGTCGGAGAAGCTCAAGGATGGTACCGATCGATGTGCGCTACCCCATTTAGTGGGGGTAGAGCCTACTTGCAAGTCTCTCCGACCTTCACAAAAAAAGTTATTCAAGAATATCTCCTCAGATTTGGGGGAATTTCGTCGGTCGACCTCTTCCGAAGGTCGTACAAGCTCGGGGATGGTACCAATCGATCCGCAGGACCCAAATTAGTCCAGATGCAACCACTTTCCAAGTCTCTCCGACCTTCACAAAAAAAGTTATTCAAGAATATCTCTTTCTCCTATGTGCTTTCATCCCTAACCCTAACCCTAACCCTTCCGAAAGTCGGAGAAGCTCAAGGATGGTACCGATCGATGCGCGCTACCCCATTTAGTGGGGGTAGAGCCTACTTGCAAGTCTCTCCGACCTTCACAAAAAAAGTTATTCAAGAATATCTCTTTCTCCTATGTGCTTTCATCCCTAACCCTAACCCTAACCCTTCCGAAAGTCGGAGAAGCTCAAGGATGGTACTGATCGATGCGCGCTACCCCATTTAGTGGGGGTAAAGCCTACTTGCAAGTCTCTCCGACCTTCACAAAAAAAGTTATTCAAGAATATCTCTTTCTCCTATGTGCTTTCATCCCTAACCCTAACCCTAACCCTTCCGAAAGTCGGAGAAGCTCAAGGATGGTACCGATCGATGCGCGCAACCCCATTTAGTGGGGGTAGAGCCTACTTGCAAGTCTCTCCGACCTTCACAAAAAAAGTTATTCAAGAATATCTCCTCAGATTTGGGGGAATTTCGTCGGTCGACCTCTTCCGAAGGTCGTACAAGCTCGGGGATGGTACCAATCGATCCGCAGGACCCAAATTAGTCCAGATGCAACCACTTTCCAAGTCTCTCCGACCTTCACAAAAAAAGTTATTCAAGAATATCTCTTTCTCCTATGTGCTTTCATCCCTAACCCTAACCCTAACCCTTCCGAAAGTCGGAGAAGCTCAAGGATGGTACCGATCGATGCGCGCTACCCCATTTAGTGGGGGTAGAGCCTACTTGCAAGTCTCTCCGACCTTCACAAAAAAAGTTATTCAAGAATATCTCTTTCTCCTATGTGCTTTCATCCCTAACCCTAACCCTAACCCTTCCGAAAGTCGGAGAAGCTCAAGGATGGTACCGATCGATGCGCGCTACCCCATTTAGTGGGGGTAGAGCCTACTTGCAAGTCTCTCCGACCTTCACAAAAAAAGTTATTCAAGAATATCTCTTTCTCCTATGTGCTTTCATCCCTAACCCTAACCCTAACCCTTCCGAAAGTCGGAGAAGCTCAAGGATGGTACCGATCGATGCGCGCTACCCCATTTAGTGGGGGTAGAGCCTACTTGCAAGTCTCTCCGACCTTCACAAAAAAAGTTATTCAAGAATATCTCTTTCTCCTATGTGCTTTCATCCCTAACCCTAACCCTAACCCTTCCGAAAGTCGGAGAAGCTCAAGGATGGTACCGATCGATGTGCGCTACCCCATTTAGTGGGGGTAGAGCCTACTTGCAAGTCTCTCCGACCTTCACAAAAAAAGTTATTCAAGAATATCTCCTCAGATTTGGGGGAATTTCGTCGGTCGACCTCTTCCGAAGGTCGTACAAGCTCGGGGATGGTACCAATCGATCCGCAGGACCCAAATTAGTCCAGATGCAACCACTTTCCAAGTCTCTCCGACCTTCACAAAAAAAGTTATTCAAGAATATCTCTTTCTCCTATGTGCTTTCATCCCTAACCCTAACCCTAACCCTTCCGAAAGTCGGAGAAGCTCAAGGATGGTACCGATCGATGCGCGCTACCCCATTTAGTGGGGGTAGAGCCTACTTGCAAGTCTCTCCGACCTTCACAAAAAAAGTTATTCAAGAATATCTCTTTCTCCTATGTGCTTTCATCCCTAACCCTAACCCTAACCCTTCCGAAAGTCGGAGAAGCTCAAGGATGGTACCGATCGATGCGCGCAACCCCATTTAGTGGGGGTAGAGCCTACTTGCAAGTCTCTCCGACCTTCACAAAAAAAGTTATTCAAGAATATCTCCTCAGATTTGGGGGAATTTCGTCGGTCGACCTCTTCCGAAGGTCGTACAAGCTCGGGGATGGTACCAATCGATCCGCAGGACCCAAATTAGTCCAGATGCAACCACTTTCCAAGTCTCTCCGACCTTCACAAAAAAAGTTATTCAAGAATATCTCTTTCTCCTATGTGCTTTCATCCCTAACCCTAACCCTAACCCTTCCGAAAGTCGGAGAAGCTCAAGGATGGTACCGATCGATGCGCGCTACCCCATTTAGTGGGGGTAGAGCCTACTTGCAAGTCTCTCCGACCTTCACAAAAAAAGTTATTCAAGAATATCTCTTTCTCCTATGTGCTTTCATCCCTAACCCTAACCCTAACCCTTCCGAAAGTCGGAGAAGCTCAAGGATGGTACCGATCGATGCGCGCTACCCCATTTAGTGGGGGTAGAGCCTACTTGCAAGTCTCTCCGACCTTCACAAAAAAAGTTATTCAAGAATATCTCTTTCTCCTATGTGCTTTCATCCCTAACCCTAACCCTAACCCTTCCGAAAGTCGGAGAAGCTCAAGGATGGTACCGATCGATGCGCGCTACCCCATTTAGTGGGGGTAGAGCCTACTTGCAAGTCTCTCCGACCTTCACAAAAAAAATTATTCAAGAATATCTCTTTCTCCTATGTGCTTTCATCCCTAACCCTAACCCTAACCCTTCCGAAAGTCGGAGAAGCTCAAGGATGGTACCGATCGATGTGCGCTACCCCATTTAGTGGGGGTAGAGCCTACTTGCAAGTCTCTCCGACCTTCACAAAAAAAGTTATTCAAGAATATCTCCTCAGATTTGGGGGAATTTCGTCGGTCGACCTCTTCCGAAGGTCGTACAAGCTCGGGGATGGTACCAATCGATCCGCAGGACCCAAATTAGTCCAGATGCAACCACTTTCCAAGTCTCTCCGACCTTCACAAAAAAAGTTATTCAAGAATATCTCTTTCTCCTATGTGCTTTCATCCCTAACCCTAACCCTAACCCTTCCGAAAGTCGGAGAAGCTCAAGGATGGTACCGATCGATGCGCGCTACCCCATTTAGTGGGGGTAGAGCCTACTTGCAAGTCTCTCCGACCTTCACAAAAAAAGTTATTCAAGAATATCTCTTTCTCCTATGTGCTTTCATCCCTAACCCTAACCCTAACCCTTCCGAAGGTCGTACAAGCTCGGGGATGGTACCAATCGATCCGCAGGACCCAAATTAGTCCAGATGCAACCACTTTCCAAGTCTCTCCGACCTTCACAAAAAAAGTTATTCAAGAATATCTCTTTCTCCTATGTGCTTTCATCCCTAACCCTAACCCTAACCCTTCCGAAAGTCGAAGAAGCTCAAGGATGGTACCGATCGATGCGCGCTACCCCATTTAGTGGGGGTAGAGCCTACTTGCAAGTCTCTCCGACCTTCACAAAAAAAGTTATTCAAGAATATCTCTTTCTCCTATGTGCTTTCATCCCTAACCCTAACCCTAACCCTTCCGAAAGTCGGAGAAGCTCAAGGATGGTACCGATCGATGCGCGCAACCCCATTTAGTGGGGGTAGAGCCTACTTGCAAGTCTCTCCGACCTTCACAAAAAAAGTTATTCAAGAATATCTCCTCAGATTTGGGGGAATTTCGTCGGTCGACCTCTTCCGAAGGTCGTACAAGCTCGGGGATGGTACCAATCGATCCGCAGGACCCAAATTAGTCCAGATGCAACCACTTTCCAAGTCTCTCCGACCTTCACAAAAAAAGTTATTCAAGAATATCTCTTTCTCCTATGTGCTTTCATCCCTAACCCTAACCCTAACCCTTCCGAAAGTCGGAGAAGCTCAAGGATGGTACCGATCGATGCGCGCTACCCCATTTAGTGGGGGTAGAGCCTACTTGCAAGTCTCTCCGACCTTCACAAAAAAAGTTATTCAAGAATATCTCTTTCTCCTATGTGCTTTCATCCCTAACCCTAACCCTAACCCTTCCGAAAGTCGGAGAAGCTCAAGGATGGTACCGATCGATGCGCGCTACCCCATTTAGTGGGGGTAGAGCCTACTTGCAAGTCTCTCCGACCTTCACAAAAAAAGTTATTCAAGAATATCTCTTTCTCCTATGTGCTTTCATCCCTAACCCTAACCCTAACCCTTCCGAAAGTCGGAGAAGCTCAAGGATGGTACCGATCGATGCGCGCTACCCCATTTAGTGGGGGTAGAGCCTACTTGCAAGTCTCTCCGACCTTCACAAAAAAAGTTATTCAAGAATATCTCTTTCTCCTATGTGCTTTCATCCCTAACCCTAACCCTAACCCTTCCGAAAGTCGGAGAAGCTCAAGGATGGTACCGATCGATGTGCGCTACCCCATTTAGTGGGGGTAGAGCCTACTTGCAAGTCTCTCCGACCTTCACAAAAAAAGTTATTCAAGAATATCTCCTCAGATTTGGGGGAATTTCGTCGGTCGACCTCTTCCGAAGGTCGTACAAGCTCGGGGATGGTACCAATCGATCCGCAGGACCCAAATTAGTCCAGATGCAACCACTTTCCAAGTCTCTCCGACCTTCACAAAAAAAGTTATTCAAGAATATCTCTTTCTCCTATGTGCTTTCATCCCTAACCCTAACCCTAACCCTTCCGAAAGTCGGAGAAGCTCAAGGATGGTACCGATCGATGCGCGCTACCCCATTTAGTGGGGGTAGAGCCTACTTGCAAGTCTCTCCGACCTTCACAAAAAAAGTTATTCAAGAATATCTCTTTCTCCTATGTGCTTTCATCCCTAACCCTAACCCTAACCCTTCCGAAAGTCGGAGAAGCTCAAGGATGGTACCGATCGATGCGCGCAACCCCATTTAGTGGGGGTAGAGCCTACTTGCAAGTCTCTCCGACCTTCACAAAAAAAGTTATTCAAGAATATCTCCTCAGATTTGGGGGAATTTCGTCGGTCGACCTCTTCCGAAGGTCGTACAAGCTCGGGGATGGTACCAATCGATCCGCAGGACCCAAATTAGTCCAGATGCAACCACTTTCCAAGTCTCTCCGACCTTCACAAAAAAAGTTATTCAAGAATATCTCTTTCTCCTATGTGCTTTCATCCCTAACCCTAACCCTAACCCTTCCGAAAGTCGGAGAAGCTCAAGGATGGTACCGATCGATGCGCGCTACCCCATTTAGTGGGGGTAGAGCCTACTTGCAAGTCTCTCCGACCTTCACAAAAAAAGTTATTCAAGAATATCTCTTTCTCCTATGTGCTTTCATCCCTAACCCTAACCCTAACCCTTCCGAAAGTCGGAGAAGCTCAAGGATGGTACCGATCGATGCGCGCTACCCCATTTAGTGGGGGTAGAGCCTACTTGCAAGTCTCTCCGACCTTCACAAAAAAAGTTATTCAAGAATATCTCTTTCTCCTATGTGCTTTCATCCCTAACCCTAACCCTAACCCTTCCGAAAGTCGGAGAAGCTCAAGGATGGTACCGATCGATGCGCGCTACCCCATTTAGTGGGGGTAGAGCCTACTTGCAAGTCTCTCCGACCTTCACAAAAAAAATTATTCAAGAATATCTCTTTCTCCTATGTGCTTTCATCCCTAACCCTAACCCTAACCCTTCCGAAAGTCGGAGAAGCTCAAGGATGGTACCGATCGATGTGCGCTACCCCATTTAGTGGGGGTAGAGCCTACTTGCAAGTCTCTCCGACCTTCACAAAAAAAGTTATTCAAGAATATCTCCTCAGATTTGGGGGAATTTCGTCGGTCGACCTCTTCCGAAGGTCGTACAAGCTCGGGGATGGTACCAATCGATCCGCAGGACCCAAATTAGTCCAGATGCAACCACTTTCCAAGTCTCTCCGACCTTCACAAAAAAAGTTATTCAAGAATATCTCTTTCTCCTATGTGCTTTCATCCCTAACCCTAACCCTAACCCTTCCGAAAGTCGGAGAAGCTCAAGGATGGTACCGATCGATGCGCGCTACCCCATTTAGTGGGGGTAGAGCCTACTTGCAAGTCTCTCCGACCTTCACAAAAAAAGTTATTCAAGAATATCTCTTTCTCCTATGTGCTTTCATCCCTAACCCTAACCCTAACCCTTCCGAAGGTCGTACAAGCTCGGGGATGGTACCAATCGATCCGCAGGACCCAAATTAGTCCAGATGCAACCACTTTCCAAGTCTCTCCGACCTTCACAAAAAAAGTTATTCAAGAATATCTCTTTCTCCTATGTGCTTTCATCCCTAACCCTAACCCTAACCCTTCCGAAAGTCGAAGAAGCTCAAGGATGGTACCGATCGATGCGCGCTACCCCATTTAGTGGGGGTAGAGCCTACTTGCAAGTCTCTCCGACCTTCACAAAAAAAGTTATTCAAGAATATCTCTTTCTCCTATGTGCTTTCATCCCTAACCCTAACCCTAACCCTTCCGAAAGTCGGAGAAGCTCAAGGATGGTACCGATCGATGCGCGCTACCCCATTTAGTGGGGGTAGAGCCTACTTGCAAGTCTCTCCGACCTTCACAAAAAAAGTTATTCAAGAATATCTCTTTCTCCTATGTGCTTTCATCCCTAACCCTAACCCTAACCCTTCCGAAAGTCGGAGAAGCTCAAGGATGGTACCGATCGATGCGCGCTACCCCATTTAGTGGGGGTAGAGCCTACTTGCAAGTCTCTCCGACCTTCACAAAAAAAGTTATTCAAGAATATCTCTTTCTCCTATGTGCTTTCATCCCTAACCCTAACCCTAACCCTTCCGAAAGTCGGAGAAGCTCAAGGATGGTACCGATCGATGCGCGCAACCCCATTTAGTGGGGGTAGAGCCTACTTGCAAGTCTCTCCGACCTTCACAAAAAAAGTTATTCAAGAATATCTCCTCAGATTTGGGGGAATTTCGTCGGTCGACCTCTTCCGAAGGTCGTACAAGCTCGGGGATGGTACCAATCGATCCGCAGGACCCAAATTAGTCCAGATGCAACCACTTTCCAAGTCTCTCCGACCTTCACAAAAAAAGTTATTCAAGAATATCTCTTTCTCCTATGTGCTTTCATCCCTAACCCTAACCCTAACCCTTCCGAAAGTCGGAGAAGCTCAAGGATGGTACCGATCGATGCGCGCTACCCCATTTAGTGGGGGTAGAGCCTACTTGCAAGTCTCTCCGACCTTCACAAAAAAAGTTATTCAAGAATATCTCCTCAGATTTGGGGGAATTTCGTCGGACGACCTCTTCCGAAGGTCGTACAAGCTCGGGGATGGTACCAATCGATCCGCAGGACCCAAATTAGTCCAGATGCAACCACTTTCCAAGTCTCTCCGACCTTCACAAAAAAAGTTATTCAAGAATATCTCTTTCTCCTATGTGCTTTCATCCCTAACCCTAACCCTAACCCTTCCGAAGGTCGTACAAGCTCGGGGATGGTACCAATCGATCCGCAGGACCCAAATTAGTCCAGATGCAACCACTTTCCAAGTCTCTCCGACCTTCACAAAAAAAGTTATTCAAGAATATCTCTTTCTCCTATGTGCTTTCATCCCTAACCCTAACCCTAACCCTTCCGAAAGTCGAAGAAGCTCAAGGATGGTACCGATCGATGCGCGCTACCCCATTTAGTGGGGGTAGAGCCTACTTGCAAGTCTCTCCGACCTTCACAAAAAAAGTTATTCAAGAATATCTCTTTCTCCTATGTGCTTTCATCCCTAACCCTAACCCTAACCCTTCCGAAAGTCGGAGAAGCTCAAAGATGGTACCGATCGATGCGCGCTACCCCATTTAGTGGGGGTAGAGCCTACTTGCAAGTCTCTCCGACCTTCACAAAAAAAGTTATTCAAGAATATCTCTTTCTCCTATGTGCTTTCATCCCTAACCCTAACCCTAACCCTTCCGAAAGTCGGAGAAGCTCAAGGATGGTACCGATCGATGCGCGCTACCCCATTTAGTGGGGGTAAAGCCTACTTGCAAGTCTCTCCGACCTTCACAAAAAAAGTTATTCAAGAATATCTCTTTCTCCTATGTGCTTTCATCCCTAACCCTAACCCTAACCCTTCCGAAAGTCGGAGAAGCTCAAGGATGGTACCGATCGATGCGCGCAACCCCATTTAGTGGGGGTAGAGCCTACTTGCAAGTCTCTCCGACCTTCACAAAAAAAGTTATTCAAGAATATCTCCTCAGATTTGGGGGAATTTCGTCGGTCGACCTCTTCCGAAGGTCGTACAAGCTCGGGGATGGTACCAATCGATCCGCAGGACCCAAATTAGTCCAGATGCAACCACTTTCCAAGTCTCTCCGACCTTCACAAAAAAAGTTATTCAAGAATATCTCTTTCTCCTATGTGCTTTCATCCCTAACCCTAACCCTAACCCTTCCGAAAGTCGGAGAAGCTCAAGGATGGTACCGATCGATGCGCGCTACCCCATTTAGTGGGGGTAGAGCCTACTTGCAAGTCTCTCCGACCTTCACAAAAAAAGTTATTCAAGAATATCTCTTTCTCCTATGTGCTTTCATCCCTAACCCTAACCCTAACCCTTCCGAAAGTCGGAGAAGCTCAAGGATGGTACCGATCGATGCGCGCTACCCCATTTAGTGGGGGTAGAGCCTACTTGCAAGTCTCTCCGACCTTCACAAAAAAAGTTATTCAAGAATATCTCTTTCTCCTATGTGCTTTCATCCCTAACCCTAACCCTAACCCTTCCGAAAGTCGGAGAAGCTCAAGGATGGTACCGATCGATGCGCGCTACCCCATTTAGTGGGGGTAGAGCCTACTTGCAAGTCTCTCCGACCTTCACAAAAAAAGTTATTCAAGAATATCTCTTTCTCCTATGTGCTTTCATCCCTAACCCTAACCCTAACCCTTCCGAAAGTCGGAGAAGCTCAAGGATGGTACCGATCGATGTGCGCTACCCCATTTAGTGGGGGTAGAGCCTACTTGCAAGTCTCTCCGACCTTCACAAAAAAAGTTATTCAAGAATATCTCCTCAGATTTGGGGGAATTTCGTCGGTCGACCTCTTCCGAAGGTCGTACAAGCTCGGGGATGGTACCAATCGATCCGCAGGACCCAAATTAGTCCAGATGCAACCACTTTCCAAGTCTCTCCGACCTTCACAAAAAAAGTTATTCAAGAATATCTCTTTCTCCTATGTGCTTTCATCCCTAACCCTAACCCTAACCCTTCCGAAAGTCGGAGAAGCTCAAGGATGGTACCGATCGATGCGCGCTACCCCATTTAGTGGGGGTAGAGCCTACTTGCAAGTCTCTCCGACCTTCACAAAAAAAGTTATTCAAGAATATCTCTTTCTCCTATGTGCTTTCATCCCTAACCCTAACCCTAACCCTTCCGAAAGTCGGAGAAGCTCAAGGATGGTACCGATCGATGCGCGCTACCCCATTTAGTGGGGGTAAAGCCTACTTGCAAGTCTCTCCGACCTTCACAAAAAAAGTTATTCAAGAATATCTCTTTCTCCTATGTGCTTTCATCCCTAACCCTAACCCTAACCCTTCCGAAAGTCGGAGAAGCTCAAGGATGGTACCGATCGATGCGCGCAACCCCATTTAGTGGGGGTAGAGCCTACTTGCAAGTCTCTCCGACCTTCACAAAAAAAGTTATTCAAGAATATCTCCTCAGATTTGGGGGAATTTCGTCGGTCGACCTCTTCCGAAGGTCGTACAAGCTCGGGGATGGTACCAATCGATCCGCAGGACCCAAATTAGTCCAGATGCAACCACTTTCCAAGTCTCTCCGACCTTCACAAAAAAAGTTATTCAAGAATATCTCTTTCTCCTATGTGCTTTCATCCCTAACCCTAACCCTAACCCTTCCGAAAGTCGGAGAAGCTCAAGGATGGTACCGATCGATGCGCGCTACCCCATTTAGTGGGGGTAGAGCCTACTTGCAAGTCTCTCCGACCTTCACAAAAAAAGTTATTCAAGAATATCTCTTTCTCCTATGTGCTTTCATCCCTAACCCTAACCCTAACCCTTCCGAAAGTCGGAGAAGCTCAAGGATGGTACCGATCGATGCGCGCTACCCCATTTAGTGGGGGTAGAGCCTACTTGCAAGTCTCTCCGACCTTCACAAAAAAAGTTATTCAAGAATATCTCTTTCTCCTATGTGCTTTCATCCCTAACCCTAACCCTAACCCTTCCGAAAGTCGGAGAAGCTCAAGGATGGTACCGATCGATGCGCGCTACCCCATTTAGTGGGGGTAGAGCCTACTTGCAAGTCTCTCCGACCTTCACAAAAAAAGTTATTCAAGAATATCTCTTTCTCCTATGTGCTTTCATCCCTAACCCTAACCCTAACCCTTCCGAAAGTCGGAGAAGCTCAAGGATGGTACCGATCGATGCGCGCTACCCCATTTAGTGGGGGTAGAGCCTACTTGCAAGTCTCTCCGACCTTCACAAAAAAAGTTATTCAAGAATATCTCTTTCTCCTATGTGCTTTCATCCCTAACCCTAACCCTAACCCTTCCGAAAGTCGGAGAAGCTCAAGGATGGTACCGATCGATGCGCGCTACCCCATTTAGTGGGGGTAGAGCCTACTTGCAAGTCTCTCCGACCTTCACAAAAAAAGTTATTCAAGAATATCTCTTTCTCCTATGTGCTTTCATCCCTAACCCTAACCCTAACCCTTCCGAAAGTCGGAGAAGCTCAAGGATGGTACCGATCGATGCGCGCAACCCCATTTAGTGGGGGTAGAGCCTACTTGCAAGTCTCTCCGACCTTCACAAAAAAAGTTATTCAAGAATATCTCCTCAGATTTGGGGGAATTTCGTCGGTCGACCTCTTCCGAAGGTCGTACAAGCTCGGGGATGGTACCAATCGATCCGCAGGACCCAAATTAGTCCAGATGCAACCACTTTCCAAGTCTCTCCGACCTTCACAAAAAAAGTTATTCAAGAATATCTCTTTCTCCTATGTGCTTTCATCCCTAACCCTAACCCTAACCCTTCCGAAAGTCGGAGAAGCTCAAGGATGGTACCGATCGATGCGCGCTACCCCATTTAGTGGGGGTAGAGCCTACTTGCAAGTCTCTCCGACCTTCACAAAAAAAGTTATTCAAGAATATCTCCTCAGATTTGGGGGAATTTCGTCGGACGACCTCTTCCGAAGGTCGTACAAGCTCGGGGATGGTACCAATCGATCCGCAGGACCCAAATTAGTCCAGATGCAACCACTTTCCAAGTCTCTCCGACCTTCACAAAAAAAGTTATTCAAGAATATCTCTTTCTCCTATGTGCTTTCATCCCTAACCCTAACCCTAACCCTTCCGAAGGTCGTACAAGCTCGGGGATGGTACCAATCGATCCGCAGGACCCAAATTAGTCCAGATGCAACCACTTTCCAAGTCTCTCCGACCTTCACAAAAAAAGTTATTCAAGAATATCTCTTTCTCCTATGTGCTTTCATCCCTAACCCTAACCCTAACCCTTCCGAAAGTCGAAGAAGCTCAAGGATGGTACCGATCGATGCGCGCTACCCCATTTAGTGGGGGTAGAGCCTACTTGCAAGTCTCTCCGACCTTCACAAAAAAAGTTATTCAAGAATATCTCTTTCTCCTATGTGCTTTCATCCCTAACCCTAACCCTAACCCTTCCGAAAGTCGGAGAAGCTCAAAGATGGTACCGATCGATGCGCGCTACCCCATTTAGTGGGGGTAGAGCCTACTTGCAAGTCTCTCCGACCTTCACAAAAAAAGTTATTCAAGAATATCTCTTTCTCCTATGTGCTTTCATCCCTAACCCTAACCCTAACCCTTCCGAAAGTCGGAGAAGCTCAAGGATGGTACCGATCGATGCGCGCTACCCCATTTAGTGGGGGTAAAGCCTACTTGCAAGTCTCTCCGACCTTCACAAAAAAAGTTATTCAAGAATATCTCTTTCTCCTATGTGCTTTCATCCCTAACCCTAACCCTAACCCTTCCGAAAGTCGGAGAAGCTCAAGGATGGTACCGATCGATGCGCGCAACCCCATTTAGTGGGGGTAGAGCCTACTTGCAAGTCTCTCCGACCTTCACAAAAAAAGTTATTCAAGAATATCTCCTCAGATTTGGGGGAATTTCGTCGGTCGACCTCTTCCGAAGGTCGTACAAGCTCGGGGATGGTACCAATCGATCCGCAGGACCCAAATTAGTCCAGATGCAACCACTTTCCAAGTCTCTCCGACCTTCACAAAAAAAGTTATTCAAGAATATCTCTTTCTCCTATGTGCTTTCATCCCTAACCCTAACCCTAACCCTTCCGAAAGTCGGAGAAGCTCAAGGATGGTACCGATCGATGCGCGCTACCCCATTTAGTGGGGGTAGAGCCTACTTGCAAGTCTCTCCGACCTTCACAAAAAAAGTTATTCAAGAATATCTCTTTCTCCTATGTGCTTTCATCCCTAACCCTAACCCTAACCCTTCCGAAAGTCGGAGAAGCTCAAGGATGGTACCGATCGATGCGCGCTACCCCATTTAGTGGGGGTAGAGCCTACTTGCAAGTCTCTCCGACCTTCACAAAAAAAGTTATTCAAGAATATCTCTTTCTCCTATGTGCTTTCATCCCTAACCCTAACCCTAACCCTTCCGAAAGTCGGAGAAGCTCAAGGATGGTACCGATCGATGCGCGCTACCCCATTTAGTGGGGGTAGAGCCTACTTGCAAGTCTCTCCGACCTTCACAAAAAAAGTTATTCAAGAATATCTCTTTCTCCTATGTGCTTTCATCCCTAACCCTAACCCTAACCCTTCCGAAAGTCGGAGAAGCTCAAGGATGGTACCGATCGATGTGCGCTACCCCATTTAGTGGGGGTAGAGCCTACTTGCAAGTCTCTCCGACCTTCACAAAAAAAGTTATTCAAGAATATCTCCTCAGATTTGGGGGAATTTCGTCGGTCGACCTCTTCCGAAGGTCGTACAAGCTCGGGGATGGTACCAATCGATCCGCAGGACCCAAATTAGTCCAGATGCAACCACTTTCCAAGTCTCTCCGACCTTCACAAAAAAAGTTATTCAAGAATATCTCTTTCTCCTATGTGCTTTCATCCCTAACCCTAACCCTAACCCTTCCGAAAGTCGGAGAAGCTCAAGGATGGTACCGATCGATGCGCGCTACCCCATTTAGTGGGGGTAGAGCCTACTTGCAAGTCTCTCCGACCTTCACAAAAAAAGTTATTCAAGAATATCTCTTTCTCCTATGTGCTTTCATCCCTAACCCTAACCCTAACCCTTCCGAAAGTCGGAGAAGCTCAAGGATGGTACCGATCGATGCGCGCTACCCCATTTAGTGGGGGTAAAGCCTACTTGCAAGTCTCTCCGACCTTCACAAAAAAAGTTATTCAAGAATATCTCTTTCTCCTATGTGCTTTCATCCCTAACCCTAACCCTAACCCTTCCGAAAGTCGGAGAAGCTCAAGGATGGTACCGATCGATGCGCGCAACCCCATTTAGTGGGGGTAGAGCCTACTTGCAAGTCTCTCCGACCTTCACAAAAAAAGTTATTCAAGAATATCTCCTCAGATTTGGGGGAATTTCGTCGGTCGACCTCTTCCGAAGGTCGTACAAGCTCGGGGATGGTACCAATCGATCCGCAGGACCCAAATTAGTCCAGATGCAACCACTTTCCAAGTCTCTCCGACCTTCACAAAAAAAGTTATTCAAGAATATCTCTTTCTCCTATGTGCTTTCATCCCTAACCCTAACCCTAACCCTTCCGAAAGTCGGAGAAGCTCAAGGATGGTACCGATCGATGCGCGCTACCCCATTTAGTGGGGGTAGAGCCTACTTGCAAGTCTCTCCGACCTTCACAAAAAAAGTTATTCAAGAATATCTCTTTCTCCTATGTGCTTTCATCCCTAACCCTAACCCTAACCCTTCCGAAAGTCGGAGAAGCTCAAGGATGGTACCGATCGATGCGCGCTACCCCATTTAGTGGGGGTAGAGCCTACTTGCAAGTCTCTCCGACCTTCACAAAAAAAGTTATTCAAGAATATCTCTTTCTCCTATGTGCTTTCATCCCTAACCCTAACCCTAACCCTTCCGAAAGTCGGAGAAGCTCAAGGATGGTACCGATCGATGCGCGCTACCCCATTTAGTGGGGGTAGAGCCTACTTGCAAGTCTCTCCGACCTTCACAAAAAAAGTTATTCAAGAATATCTCTTTCTCCTATGTGCTTTCATCCCTAACCCTAACCCTAACCCTTCCGAAAGTCGGAGAAGCTCAAGGATGGTACCGATCGATGAGCGCTACCCCATTTAGTGGGGGTAGAGCCTACTTGCAAGTCTCTCCGACCTTCACAAAAAAAGTTATTCAAGAATATCTCTTTCTCCTATGTGCTTTCATCCCTAACCCTAACCCTAACCCTTCCGAAAGTCGGAGAAGCTCAAGGATGGTACCGATCGATGCGCGCAACCCCATTTAGTGGGGGTAGAGCCTACTTGCAAGTCTCTCCGACCTTCACAAAAAAAGTTATTCAAGAATATCTCCTCAGATTTGGGGGAATTTCGTCGGTCGACCTCTTTCGAAGGTCGTACAAGCTCGGGGATGGTACCAATCGATCCGCAGGACCCAAATTAGTCCAGATGCAACCACTTTCCAAGTCTCTCCGACCTTCACAAAAAAAGTTATTCAAGAATATCTCTTTCTCCTATGTGCTTTCATCCCTAACCCTAACCCTAACCCTTCCGAAAGTCGGAGAAGCTCAAGGATGGTACCGATCGATGCGCGCTACCCCATTTAGTGGGGGTAGAGCCTACTTGCAAGTCTCTCCGACCTTCACAAAAAAAGTTATTCAAGAATATCTCTTTCTCCTATGTGCTTTCATCCCTAACCCTAACCCTAACCCTTCCGAAAGTCGGAGAAGCTCAAGGATGGTACCGATCGATGTGCGCTACCCCATTTAGTGGGGGTAGAGCCTACTTGCAAGTCTCTCCGACCTTCACAAAAAAAGTTATTCAAGAATATCTCCTCAGATTTGGGGGAATTTCGTCGGTCGACCTCTTCCGAAGGTCGTACAAGCTCGGGGATGGTACCAATCGATCCGCAGGACCCAAATTAGTCCAGATGCAACCACTTTCCAAGTCTCTCCGACCTTCACAAAAAAAGTTATTCAAGAATATCTCTTTCTCCTATGTGCTTTCATCCCTAACCCTAACCCTAACCCTTCCGAAAGTCGGAGAAGCTCAAGGATGGTACCGATCGATGCGCGCTACCCCATTTAGTGGGGGTAGAGCCTACTTGCAAGTCTCTCCAACCTTCACAAAAAAAGTTATTCAAGAATATCTCTTTCTCCTATGTGCTTTCATCCCTAACCCTAACCCTAACCCTTCCGAAAGTCGGAGAAGCTCAAGGATGGTACCGATCGATGCGCGCTACTCCATTTAGTGGGGGTAGAGCCTACTTGCAAGTCTCTCCGACCTTCACAAAAAAAGTTATTCAAGAATATCTCCTCAGATTTGGGGGAATTTCGTCGGTCGACCTCTTCCGAAGGTCGTACAAGCTCGGGGATGGTACCAATCGATCCGCAGGACCCAAATTAGTCCAGATGCAACCACTTTCCAAGTCTCTCCGACCTTCACAAAAAAAGTTATTCAAGAATATCTCTTTCTCCTATGTGCTTTCATCCCTAACCCTAACCCTAACCCTTCCGAAGGTCGTACAAGCTCGGGGATGGTACCAATCGATCCGCAGGACCCAAATTAGTCCAGATGCAACCACTTTCCAAGTCTCTCCGACCTTCACAAAAAAAGTTATTCAAGAATATCTCTTTCTCCTATGTGCTTTCATCCCTAACCCTAACCCTAACCCTTCCGAAAGTCGGAGAAGCTCAAGGATGGTACTGATCGATGCGCGCTACCCCATTTAGTGGGGGTAGAGCCTACTTGCAAGTCTCTCCGACCTTCACAAAAAAAGTTATTCAAGAATATCTCTTTCTCCTATGTGCTTTCATCCCTAACCCTAACCCTAACCCTTCCGAAAGTCGGAGAAGCTCAAGGATGGTACCGATCGATGCGCGCTACCCCATTTAGTGGGGGTAGAGCCTACTTGCAAGTCTCTCCGACCTTCACAAAAAAAGTTATTCAAGAATATCTCTTTCTCCTATGTGCTTTCATCCCTAACCCTAACCCTAACCCTTCCGAAAGTCGGAGAAGCTCAAGGATGGTACCGATCGATGCGCGCTACCCCATTTAGTGGGGGTAGAGCCTACTTGCAAGTCTCTCCGACCTTCACAAAAAAAGTTATTCAAGAATATCTCTTTCTCCTATGTGCTTTCATCCCTAACCCTAACCCTAACCCTTCCGAAAGTCGGAGAAGCTCAAGGATGGTACCGATCGATGCGCGCAACCCCATTTAGTGGGGGTAGAGCCTACTTGCAAGTCTCTCCGACCTTCACAAAAAAAGTTATTCAAGAATATCTCCTCAGATTTGGGGGAATTTCGTCGGTCGACCTCTTCCGAAGGTCGTACAAGCTCGGGGATGGTACCAATCGATCTGCAGGACCCAAATTAGTCCAGATGCAACCACTTTCCAAGTCTCTCCGACCTTCACAAAAAAAGTTATTCAAGAATATCTCTTTCTCCTATGTGCTTTCATCCCTAACCCTAACCCTAACCCTTCCGAAAGTCGGAGAAGCTCAAGGATGGTACTGATCGATGCGCGCTACCCCATTTAGTGGGGGTAGAGCCTACTTGCAAGTCTCTCCGACCTTCACAAAAAAAGTTATTCAAGAATATCTCTTTCTCCTATGTGCTTTCATCCCTAACCCTAACCCTAACCCTTCCGAAAGTCGGAGAAGCTCAAGGATGGTACCGATCGATGTGCGCTACCCCATTTAGTGGGGGTAGAGCCTACTTGCAAGTCTCTCCGACCTTCACAAAAAAAGTTATTCAAGAATATCTCCTCAGATTTGGGGGAATTTCGTCGGTCGACCTCTTCCGAAGGTCGTACAAGCTCGGGGATGGTACCAATCGATCCGCAGGACCCAAATTAGTCCAGATGCAACCACTTTCCAAGTCTCTCCGACCTTCACAAAAAAAGTTATTCAAGAATATCTATCTCCTATGTGCTTTCATCCCTAACCCTAACCCTAACCCTTCCGAAAGTCGGAGAAGCTCAAGGATGGTACCGATCGATGCGCGCTACCCCATTTAGTGGGGGTAGAGCCTACTTGCAAGTCTCTCCGACCTTCACAAAAAAAGTTATTCAAGAATATCTCTTTCTCCTATGTGCTTTCATCCCTAACCCTAACCCTAACCCTTCCGAAAGTCGGAGAAGCTCAAGGATGGTACCGATCGATGCGCGCTACTCCATTTAGTGGGGGTAGAGCCTACTTGCAAGTCTCTCCGACCTTCACAAAAAAAGTTATTCAAGAATATCTCTTTCTCCTATGTGCTTTCATCCCTAACCCTAACCCTAACCCTTCCGAAAGTCGGAGAAGCTCAAGGATGGTACCGATCGATGCGCGCTACCCCATTTAGTGGGGGTAGAGCCTACTTGCAAGTCTCTCCGACTTTCACAAAAAAAGTTATTCAAGAATATCTCTTTCTCCTATGTGCTTTCATCCCTAACCCTAACCCTAACCCTTCCGAAAGTCGGAGAAGCTCAAGGATGGTACCGATCGATGCGCGCTACCCCATTTAGTGGGGGTAGAGCCTACTTGCAAGTCTCTCCGACCTTCACAAAAAAAGTTATTCAAGAATATCTCTTTCTCCTATGTGCTTTCATCCCTAACCCTAACCCTAACCCTTCCGAAAGTCGGAGAAGCTCAAGGATGGTACCGATCGATGCGCGCAACCCCATTTAGTGGGGGTAGAGCCTACTTGCAAGTCTCTCCGACCTTCACAAAAAAAGTAATTCAAGAATATCTCCTCAGATTTGGGGGAATTTCGTCGGTCGACCTCTTCCGAAGGTCGTACAAGCTCGGGGATGGTACCAATCGATCCGCAGGACCCAAATTAGTCCAGATGCAACCACTTTCCAAGTCTCTCCGACCTTCACAAAAAAAGTTATTCAAGAATATCTCTTTCTCCTATGTGCTTTCATCCCTAACCCTAACCCTAACCCTTCCGAAAGTCGGAGAAGCTCAAGGATGGTACCGATCGATGCGCGCTACCCCATTTAGTGGGGGTAAAGCCTACTTGCAAGTCTCTCCGACCTTCACAAAAAAAGTTATTCAAGAATATCTCTTTCTCCTATGTGCTTTCATCCCTAACCCTAACCCTTCCGAAAGTCGGAGAAGCTCAAGGATGGTACCGATCGATGCGCGCTACCCCATTTAGTGGGGGTAGAGCCTACTTGCAAGTCTCTCCGACCTTCAAAAAAAAAGTTATTCAAGAATATCTCCTCAGATTTGGGGGAATTTCGTCGGTCGACCTCTTCCGAAGGTCGTACAAGCTCGGGGATGGTACCAATCGATCCGCAGGACCCAAATTAGTCCAGATGCAACCACTTTCCAAGTCTCTCCGACCTTCACAAAAAAAGTTATTCAAGAATATCTCTTTCTCCTATGTGCTTTCATCCCTAACCCTAACCCTAACCCTTCCGAAAGTCGGAGAAGCTCAAGGATGGTACCGATCGATGCGCGCTACCCCATTTAGTGGGGGCAGAGCCTACTTGCAAGTCTCTCCGACCTTCACAAAAAAAGTTATTCAAGAATATCTCTTTCTCCTATGTGCTTTCATCCCTAACCCTAACCCTAACCCTTCCGAAAGTCGGAGAAGCTCAAGGATGGTACCGATCGATGCGCGCTACCCCATTTAGTGGGGGCAGAGCCTACTTGCAAGTCTCTCCGACCTTCACAAAAAAAGTTATTCAAGAATATCTCTTTCTCCTATGTGCTTTCATCCCTAACCCTAACCCTAACCCTTCCGAAAGTCGGAGAAGCTCAAGGATGGTACCGATCGATGCGCGCTACCCCATTTAGTGGGGGTAGAGCCTACTTGCAAGTCTCTCCGACCTTCACAAAAAAAGTTATTCAAGAATATCTCTTTCTCCTATGTGCTTTCATCCCTAACCCTAACCCTAACCCTTCCGAAAGTCGGAGAAGCTCAAGGATGGTACCGATCGATGCGCGCTACCCCATTTAGTGGGGGTAGAGCCTACTTGCAAGTCTCTCCGACCTTCACAAAAAAAGTTATTCAAGAATATCTCTTTCTCCTATGTGCTTTCATCCCTAACCCTAACCCTAACCCTTCCGAAAGTCGGAGAAGCTCAAGGATAGTACCGATCGATGCGCGCTACCCCATTTAGTGGGGGTAGAGCCTACTTGCAAGTCTCTCCGACCTTCACAAAAAAAGTTATTCAAGAATATCTCCTCAGATTTGGGGGAATTTCGTCGGTCGACCTCTTCCGAAGGTCGTACAAGCTCGGGGATGGTACCAATCGATCCGCAGGACCCAAATTAGTCCAGATGCAACCACTTTCCAAGTCTCTCCGACCTTCACAAAAAAAGTTATTCAAGAATATCTCTTTCTCCTATGTGCTTTCATCCCTAACCCTAACCCTAACCCTTCCGAAGGTCGTACAAGCTCGGGGATGGTACCAATCGATCCGCAGGACCCAAATTAGTCCAGATGCAACCACTTTCCAAGTCTCTCCGACCTTCACAAAAAAAGTTATTCAAGAATATCTCTTTCTCCTATGTGCTTTCATCCCTAACCCTAACCCTAACCCTTCCGAAAGTCGGAGAAGCTCAAGGATGGTACCGATCGATGCGCGCTACCCCATTTAGTGGGGGTAGAGCCTACTTGCAAGTCTCTCCGACCTTCACAAAAAAAGTTATTCAAGAATATCTCTTTCTCCTATGTGCTTTCATCCCTAACCCTAACCCTAACCCTTCCGAAAGTCGGAGAAGCTCAAGGATGGTACCGATCGATGCGCGCTACCCCATTTAGTGGGGGTAGAGCCTACTTGCAAGTCTCTCCGACCTTCACAAAAAAAGTTATTCAAGAATATCTCTTTCTCCTATGTGCTTTCATCCCTAACCCTAACCCTAACCCTTCCGAAAGTCGGAGAAGCTCAAGGATGGTACCGATCGATGCGCGCTACCCCATTTAGTGGGGGTAAAGCCTACTTGCAAGTCTCTCCGACCTTCACAAAAAAAGTTATTCAAGAATATCTCTTTCTCCTATGTGCTTTCATCCCTAACCCTAACCCTAACCCTTCCGAAAGTCGGAGAAGCTCAAGGATGGTACCGATCGATGCGCGCAACCCCATTTAGTGGGGGTAGAGCCTACTTGCAAGTCTCTCCGACCTTCACAAAAAAAGTTATTCAAGAATATCTCCTCAGATTTGGGGGAATTTCGTCGGTCGACCTCTTCCGAAGGTCGTACAAGCTCGGGGATGGTACCAATCGATCCGCAGGACCCAAATTAGTCCAGATGCAACCACTTTCCAAGTCTCTCCGACCTTCACAAAAAAAGTTATTCAAGAATATCTCTTTCTCCTATGTGCTTTCATCCCTAACCCTAACCCTAACCCTTCCGAAAGTCGGAGAAGCTCAAGGATGGTACTGATCGATGCGCGCTACCCCATTTAGTGGGGGTAGAGCCTACTTGCAAGTCTCTCCGACCTTCACAAAAAAAGTTATTCAAGAATATCTCTTTCTCCTATGTGCTTTCATCCCTAACCCTAACCCTAACCCTTCCGAAAGTCGGAGAAGCTCAAGGATGGTACCGATCGATGTGCGCTACCCCATTTAGTGGGGGTAGAGCCTACTTGCAAGTCTCTCCGACCTTCACAAAAAAAGTTATTCAAGAATATCTCCTCAGATTTGGGGGAATTTCGTCGGTCGACCTCTTCCGAAGGTCGTACAAGCTCGGGGATGGTACCAATCGATCCGCAGGACCCAAATTAGTCCAGATGCAACCACTTTCCAAGTCTCTCCGACCTTCACAAAAAAAGTTATTCAAGAATATCTATCTCCTATGTGCTTTCATCCCTAACCCTAACCCTAACCCTTCCGAAAGTCGGAGAAGCTCAAGGATGGTACCGATCGATGCGCGCTACCCCATTTAGTGGGGGTAGAGCCTACTTGCAAGTCTTTCCGACCTTCACAAAAAAAGTTATTCAAGAATATCTCTTTCTCCTATGTGCTTTCATCCCTAACCCTAACCCTAACCCTTCCGAAAGTCGGAGAAGCTCAAGGATGGTACCGATCGATGCGCGCTACTCCATTTAGTGGGGGTAGAGCCTACTTGCAAGTCTCTCCGACCTTCACAAAAAAAGTTATTCAAGAATATCTCTTTCTCCTATGTGCTTTCATCCCTAACCCTAACCCTAACCCTTCCGAAAGTCGGAGAAGCTCAAAGATGGTACCGATCGATGCGCGCTACCCCATTTAGTGGGGGTAGAGCCTACTTGCAAGTCTCTCCGACTTTCACAAAAAAAGTTATTCAAGAATATCTCTTTCTCCTATGTGCTTTCATCCCTAACCCTAACCCTAACCCTTCCGAAAGTCGGAGAAGCTCAAGGATGGTACCGATCGATGCGCGCTACCCCATTTAGTGGGGGTAGAGCCTACTTGCAAGTCTCTCCGACCTTCACAAAAAAAGTTATTCAAGAATATCTCTTTCTCCTATGTGCTTTCATCCCTAACCCTAACCCTAACCCTTCCGAAAGTCGGAGAAGCTCAAGGATGGTACCGATCGATGCGCGCAACCCCATTTAGTGGGGGTAGAGCCTACTTGCAAGTCTCTCCGACCTTCACAAAAAAAGTAATTCAAGAATATCTCCTCAGATTTGGGGGAATTTCGTCGGTCGACCTCTTCCGAAGGTCGTACAAGCTCGGGGATGGTACCAATCGATCCGCAGGACCCAAATTAGTCCAGATGCAACCACTTTCCAAGTCTCTCCGACCTTCACAAAAAAAGTTATTCAAGAATATCTATCTCCTATGTGCTTTCATCCCTAACCCTAACCCTAACCCTTCCGAAAGTCGGAGAAGCTCAAGGATGGTACCGATCGATGCGCGCTACCCCATTTAGTGGGGGTAGAGCCTACTTGCAAGTCTCTCCGACCTTCACAAAAAAAGTTATTCAAGAATATCTCTTTCTCCTATGTGCTTTCATCCCTAACCCTAACCCTAACCCTTCCGAAAGTCGGAGAAGCTCAAGGATGGTACCGATCGATGCGCGCTACTCCATTTAGTGGGGGTAGAGCCTACTTGCAAGTCTCTCCGACCTTCACAAAAAAAGTTATTCAAGAATATCTCTTTCTCCTATGTGCTTTCATCCCTAACCCTAACCCTAACCCTTCCGAAAGTCGGAGAAGCTCAAGGATGGTACCGATCGATGCGCGCTACCCCATTTAGTGGGGGTAGAGCCTACTTGCAAGTCTCTCCGACTTTCACAAAAAAAGTTATTCAAGAATATCTCTTTCTCCTATGTGCTTTCATCCCTAACCCTAACCCTAACCCTTCCGAAAGTCGGAGAAGCTCAAGGATGGTACCGATCGATGCGCGCTACCCCATTTAGTGGGGGTAGAGCCTACTTGCAAGTCTCTCCGACCTTCACAAAAAAAGTTATTCAAGAATATCTCTTTCTCCTATGTGCTTTCATCCCTAACCCTAACCCTAACCCTTCCGAAAGTCGGAGAAGCTCAAGGATGGTACCGATCGATGCGCGCAACCCCATTTAGTGGGGGTAGAGCCTACTTGCAAGTCTCTCCGACCTTCACAAAAAAAGTAATTCAAGAATATCTCCTCAGATTTGGGGGAATTTCGTCGGTCGACCTCTTCCGAAGGTCGTACAAGCTCGGGGATGGTACCAATCGATCCGCAGGACCCAAATTAGTCCAGATGCAACCACTTTCCAAGTCTCTCCGACCTTCACAAAAAAAGTTATTCAAGAATATCTCTTTCTCCTATGTGCTTTCATCCCTAACCCTAACCCTAACCCTTCCGAAAGTCGGAGAAGCTCAAGGATGGTACCGATCGATGCGCGCTACCCCATTTAGTGGGGGTAAAGCCTACTTGCAAGTCTCTCCGACCTTCACAAAAAAAGTTATTCAAGAATATCTCTTTCTCCTATGTGCTTTCATCCCTAACCCTAACCCTTCCGAAAGTCGGAGAAGCTCAAGGATGGTACCGATCGATGCGCGCTACCCCATTTAGTGGGGGTAGAGCCTACTTGCAAGTCTCTCCGACCTTCAAAAAAAAAGTTATTCAAGAATATCTCCTCAGATTTGGGGGAATTTCGTCGGTCGACCTCTTCCGAAGGTCGTACAAGCTCGGGGATGGTACCAATCGATCCGCAGGACCCAAATTAGTCCAGATGCAACCACTTTCCAAGTCTCTCCGACCTTCACAAAAAAAGTTATTCAAGAATATCTCTTTCTCCTATGTGCTTTCATCCCTAACCCTAACCCTAACCCTTCCGAAAGTCGGAGAAGCTCAAGGATGGTACCGATCGATGCGCGCTACCCCATTTAGTGGGGGCAGAGCCTACTTGCAAGTCTCTCCGACCTTCACAAAAAAAGTTATTCAAGAATATCTCTTTCTCCTATGTGCTTTCATCCCTAACCCTAACCCTAACCCTTCCGAAAGTCGGAGAAGCTCAAGGATGGTACCGATCGATGCGCGCTACCCCATTTAGTGGGGGCAGAGCCTACTTGCAAGTCTCTCCGACCTTCACAAAAAAAGTTATTCAAGAATATCTCTTTCTCCTATGTGCTTTCATCCCTAACCCTAACCCTAACCCTTCCGAAAGTCGGAGAAGCTCAAGGATGGTACCGATCGATGCGCGCTACCCCATTTAGTGGGGGTAGAGCCTACTTGCAAGTCTCTCCGACCTTCACAAAAAAAGTTATTCAAGAATATCTCTTTCTCCTATGTGCTTTCATCCCTAACCCTAACCCTAACCCTTCCGAAAGTCGGAGAAGCTCAAGGATGGTACCGATCGATGCGCGCTACCCCATTTAGTGGGGGTAGAGCCTACTTGCAAGTCTCTCCGACCTTCACAAAAAAAGTTATTCAAGAATATCTCTTTCTCCTATGTGCTTTCATCCCTAACCCTAACCCTAACCCTTCCGAAAGTCGGAGAAGCTCAAGGATAGTACCGATCGATGCGCGCTACCCCATTTAGTGGGGGTAGAGCCTACTTGCAAGTCTCTCCGACCTTCACAAAAAAAGTTATTCAAGAATATCTCCTCAGATTTGGGGGAATTTCGTCGGTCGACCTCTTCCGAAGGTCGTACAAGCTCGGGGATGGTACCAATCGATCCGCAGGACCCAAATTAGTCCAGATGCAACCACTTTCCAAGTCTCTCCGACCTTCACAAAAAAAGTTATTCAAGAATATCTCTTTCTCCTATGTGCTTTCATCCCTAACCCTAACCCTAACCCTTCCGAAGGTCGTACAAGCTCGGGGATGGTACCAATCGATCCGCAGGACCCAAATTAGTCCAGATGCAACCACTTTCCAAGTCTCTCCGACCTTCACAAAAAAAGTTATTCAAGAATATCTCTTTCTCCTATGTGCTTTCATCCCTAACCCTAACCCTAACCCTTCCGAAAGTCGGAGAAGCTCAAGGATGGTACCGATCGATGCGCGCTACCCCATTTAGTGGGGGTAGAGCCTACTTGCAAGTCTCTCCGACCTTCACAAAAAAAGTTATTCAAGAATATCTCTTTCTCCTATGTGCTTTCATCCCTAACCCTAACCCTAACCCTTCCGAAAGTCGGAGAAGCTCAAGGATGGTACCGATCGATGCGCGCTACCCCATTTAGTGGGGGTAGAGCCTACTTGCAAGTCTCTCCGACCTTCACAAAAAAAGTTATTCAAGAATATCTCTTTCTCCTATGTGCTTTCATCCCTAACCCTAACCCTAACCCTTCCGAAAGTCGGAGAAGCTCAAGGATGGTACCGATCGATGCGCGCTACCCCATTTAGTGGGGGTAAAGCCTACTTGCAAGTCTCTCCGACCTTCACAAAAAAAGTTATTCAAGAATATCTCTTTCTCCTATGTGCTTTCATCCCTAACCCTAACCCTAACCCTTCCGAAAGTCGGAGAAGCTCAAGGATGGTACCGATCGATGCGCGCAACCCCATTTAGTGGGGGTAGAGCCTACTTGCAAGTCTCTCCGACCTTCACAAAAAAAGTTATTCAAGAATATCTCCTCAGATTTGGGGGAATTTCGTCGGTCGACCTCTTCCGAAGGTCGTACAAGCTCGGGGATGGTACCAATCGATCCGCAGGACCCAAATTAGTCCAGATGCAACCACTTTCCAAGTCTCTCCGACCTTCACAAAAAAAGTTATTCAAGAATATCTCTTTCTCCTATGTGCTTTCATCCCTAACCCTAACCCTAACCCTTCCGAAAGTCGGAGAAGCTCAAGGATGGTACTGATCGATGCGCGCTACCCCATTTAGTGGGGGTAGAGCCTACTTGCAAGTCTCTCCGACCTTCACAAAAAAAGTTATTCAAGAATATCTCTTTCTCCTATGTGCTTTCATCCCTAACCCTAACCCTAACCCTTCCGAAAGTCGGAGAAGCTCAAGGATGGTACCGATCGATGTGCGCTACCCCATTTAGTGGGGGTAGAGCCTACTTGCAAGTCTCTCCGACCTTCACAAAAAAAGTTATTCAAGAATATCTCCTCAGATTTGGGGGAATTTCGTCGGTCGACCTCTTCCGAAGGTCGTACAAGCTCGGGGATGGTACCAATCGATCCGCAGGACCCAAATTAGTCCAGATGCAACCACTTTCCAAGTCTCTCCGACCTTCACAAAAAAAGTTATTCAAGAATATCTATCTCCTATGTGCTTTCATCCCTAACCCTAACCCTAACCCTTCCGAAAGTCGGAGAAGCTCAAGGATGGTACCGATCGATGCGCGCTACCCCATTTAGTGGGGGTAGAGCCTACTTGCAAGTCTTTCCGACCTTCACAAAAAAAGTTATTCAAGAATATCTCTTTCTCCTATGTGCTTTCATCCCTAACCCTAACCCTAACCCTTCCGAAAGTCGGAGAAGCTCAAGGATGGTACCGATCGATGCGCGCTACTCCATTTAGTGGGGGTAGAGCCTACTTGCAAGTCTCTCCGACCTTCACAAAAAAAGTTATTCAAGAATATCTCTTTCTCCTATGTGCTTTCATCCCTAACCCTAACCCTAACCCTTCCGAAAGTCGGAGAAGCTCAAGGATGGTACCGATCGATGCGCGCTACCCCATTTAGTGGGGGTAGAGCCTACTTGCAAGTCTCTCCGACTTTCACAAAAAAAGTTATTCAAGAATATCTCTTTCTCCTATGTGCTTTCATCCCTAACCCTAACCCTAACCCTTCCGAAAGTCGGAGAAGCTCAAGGATGGTACCGATCGATGCGCGCTACCCCATTTAGTGGGGGTAGAGCCTACTTGCAAGTCTCTCCGACCTTCACAAAAAAAGTTATTCAAGAATATCTCTTTCTCCTATGTGCTTTCATCCCTAACCCTAACCCTAACCCTTCCGAAAGTCGGAGAAGCTCAAGGATGGTACCGATCGATGCGCGCAACCCCATTTAGTGGGGGTAGAGCCTACTTGCAAGTCTCTCCGACCTTCACAAAAAAAGTAATTCAAGAATATCTCCTCAGATTTGGGGGAATTTCGTCGGTCGACCTCTTCCGAAGGTCGTACAAGCTCGGGGATGGTACCAATCGATCCGCAGGACCCAAATTAGTCCAGATGCAACCACTTTCCAAGTCTCTCCGACCTTCACAAAAAAAGTTATTCAAGAATATCTCTTTCTCCTATGTGCTTTCATCCCTAACCCTAACCCTAACCCTTCCGAAAGTCGGAGAAGCTCAAGGATGGTACCGATCGATGCGCGCTACCCCATTTAGTGGGGGTAAAGCCTACTTGCAAGTCTCTCCGACCTTCACAAAAAAAGTTATTCAAGAATATCTCTTTCTCCTATGTGCTTTCATCCCTAACCCTAACCCTTCCGAAAGTCGGAGAAGCTCAAGGATGGTACCGATCGATGCGCGCTACCCCATTTAGTGGGGGTAGAGCCTACTTGCAAGTCTCTCCGACCTTCAAAAAAAAAGTTATTCAAGAATATCTCC
The DNA here is from genome assembly GCF_963576545.1 of Limanda limanda. Lineage (NCBI taxonomy): Eukaryota > Metazoa > Chordata > Actinopteri > Pleuronectiformes > Pleuronectidae > Limanda > Limanda limanda. The sequence continues at coordinate 345,700 of NW_026870671.1, read as the reverse complement.
TCAGATTTGGGGGAATTTCGTCGGTCGACCTCTTCCGAAGGTCGTACAAGCTCGGGGATGGTACCAATCGATCCGCAGGACCCAAATTAGTCCAGATGCAACCACTTTCCAAGTCTCTCCGACCTTCACAAAAAAAGTTATTCAAGAATATCTCTTTCTCCTATGTGCTTTCATCCCTAACCCTAACCCTAACCCTTCCGAAAGTCGGAGAAGCTCAAGGATGGTACCGATCGATGCGCGCTACCCCATTTAGTGGGGGCAGAGCCTACTTGCAAGTCTCTCCGACCTTCACAAAAAAAGTTATTCAAGAATATCTCTTTCTCCTATGTGCTTTCATCCCTAACCCTAACCCTAACCCTTCCGAAAGTCGGAGAAGCTCAAGGATGGTACCGATCGATGCGCGCTACCCCATTTAGTGGGGGCAGAGCCTACTTGCAAGTCTCTCCGACCTTCACAAAAAAAGTTATTCAAGAATATCTCTTTCTCCTATGTGCTTTCATCCCTAACCCTAACCCTAACCCTTCCGAAAGTCGGAGAAGCTCAAGGATGGTACCGATCGATGCGCGCTACCCCATTTAGTGGGGGTAGAGCCTACTTGCAAGTCTCTCCGACCTTCACAAAAAAAGTTATTCAAGAATATCTCTTTCTCCTATGTGCTTTCATCCCTAACCCTAACCCTAACCCTTCCGAAAGTCGGAGAAGCTCAAGGATGGTACCGATCGATGCGCGCTACCCCATTTAGTGGGGGTAGAGCCTACTTGCAAGTCTCTCCGACCTTCACAAAAAAAGTTATTCAAGAATATCTCTTTCTCCTATGTGCTTTCATCCCTAACCCTAACCCTAACCCTTCCGAAAGTCGGAGAAGCTCAAGGATGGTACCGATCGATGTGCGCTACCCCATTTAGTGGGGGTAGAGCCTACTTGCAAGTCTCTCCGACCTTCACAAAAAAAGTTATTCAAGAATATCTCTTTCTCCTATGTGCTTTCATCCCTAACCCTAACCCTAACCCTTCCGAAAGTCGGAGAAGCTCAAGGATGGTACCGATCGATGCGCGCAACCCCATTTAGTGGGGGTAGAGCCTACTTGCAAGTCTCTCCGACCTTTACAAAAAAAGTTATTCAAGAATATCTCCTCAGATTTGGGGGAATTTCGTCGGTCGACCTCTTCCGAAGGTCGTACAAGCTCGGGGATGGTACCAATCGATCCGCAGGACCCAAATTAGTCCAGATGCAACCACTTTCCAAGTCTCTCCGACCTTCACAAAAAAAGTTATTCAAGAATATCTCTTTCTCCTATGTGCTTTCATCCCTAACCCTAACCCTAACCCTTCCGAAGGTCGTACAAGCTCGGGGATGGTACCAATCGATCCGCAGGACCCAAATTAGTCCAGATGCAACCACTTTCCAAGTCTCTCCGACCTTCACAAAAAAAGTTATTCAAGAATATCTCTTTCTCCTATGTGCTTTCATCCCTAACCCTAACCCTAACCCTTCCGAAAGTCGGAGAAGCTCAAGGATGGTACCGATCGATGCGCGCTACCCCATTTAGTGGGGGTAGAGCCTACTTGCAAGTCTCTCCGACCTTCACAAAAAAAGTTATTCAAGAATATCTCTTTCTCCTATGTGCTTTCATCCCTAACCCTAACCCTAACCCTTCCGAAAGTCGGAGAAGCTCAAGGATGGTACCGATCGATGCGCGCTACCCCATTTAGTGGGGGTAGAGCCTACTTGCAAGTCTCTCCGACCTTCACAAAAAAAGTTATTCAAGAATATCTCTTTCTCCTATGTGCTTTCATCCCTAACCCTAACCCTAACCCTTCCGAAAGTCGGAGAAGCTCAAGGATGGTACCGATCGATGCGCGCTACCCCATTTAGTGGGGGTAAAGCCTACTTGCAAGTCTCTCCGACCTTCACAAAAAAAGTTATTCAAGAATATCTCTTTCTCCTATGTGCTTTCATCCCTAACCCTAACCCTAACCCTTCCGAAAGTCGGAGAAGCTCAAGGATGGTACCGATCGATGCGCGCAACCCCATTTAGTGGGGGTAGAGCCTACTTGCAAGTCTCTCCGACCTTCACAAAAAAAGTTATTCAAGAATATCTCCTCAGATTTGGGGGAATTTCGTCGGTCGACCTCTTCCGAAGGTCGTACAAGCTCGGGGATGGTACCAATCGATCCGCAGGACCCAAATTAGTCCAGATGCAACCACTTTCCAAGTCTCTCCGACCTTCACAAAAAAAGTTATTCAAGAATATCTCTTTCTCCTATGTGCTTTCATCCCTAACCCTAACCCTAACCCTTCCGAAAGTCGGAGAAGCTCAAGGATGGTACTGATCGATGCGCGCTACCCCATTTAGTGGGGGTAGAGCCTACTTGCAAGTCTCTCCGACCTTCACAAAAAAAGTTATTCAAGAATATCTCTTTCTCCTATGTGCTTTCATCCCTAACCCTAACCCTAACCCTTCCGAAAGTCGGAGAAGCTCAAGGATGGTACCGATCGATGTGCGCTACCCCATTTAGTGGGGGTAGAGCCTACTTGCAAGTCTCTCCGACCTTCACAAAAAAAGTTATTCAAGAATATCTCCTCAGATTTGGGGGAATTTCGTCGGTCGACCTCTTCCGAAGGTCGTACAAGCTCGGGGATGGTACCAATCGATCCGCAGGACCCAAATTAGTCCAGATGCAACCACTTTCCAAGTCTCTCCGACCTTCACAAAAAAAGTTATTCAAGAATATCTATCTCCTATGTGCTTTCATCCCTAACCCTAACCCTAACCCTTCCGAAAGTCGGAGAAGCTCAAGGATGGTACCGATCGATGCGCGCTACCCCATTTAGTGGGGGTAGAGCCTACTTGCAAGTCTCTCCGACCTTCACAAAAAAAGTTATTCAAGAATATCTCTTTCTCCTATGTGCTTTCATCCCTAACCCTAACCCTAACCCTTCCGAAAGTCGGAGAAGCTCAAGGATGGTACCGATCGATGCGCGCTACTCCATTTAGTGGGGGTAGAGCCTACTTGCAAGTCTCTCCGACCTTCACAAAAAAAGTTATTCAAGAATATCTCTTTCTCCTATGTGCTTTCATCCCTAACCCTAACCCTAACCCTTCCGAAAGTCGGAGAAGCTCAAGGATGGTACCGATCGATGCGCGCTACCCCATTTAGTGGGGGTAGAGCCTACTTGCAAGTCTCTCCGACTTTCACAAAAAAAGTTATTCAAGAATATCTCTTTCTCCTATGTGCTTTCATCCCTAACCCTAACCCTAACCCTTCCGAAAGTCGGAGAAGCTCAAGGATGGTACCGATCGATGCGCGCTACCCCATTTAGTGGGGGTAGAGCCTACTTGCAAGTCTCTCCGACCTTCACAAAAAAAGTTATTCAAGAATATCTCTTTCTCCTATGTGCTTTCATCCCTAACCCTAACCCTAACCCTTCCGAAAGTCGGAGAAGCTCAAGGATGGTACCGATCGATGCGCGCAACCCCATTTAGTGGGGGTAGAGCCTACTTGCAAGTCTCTCCGACCTTCACAAAAAAAGTAATTCAAGAATATCTCCTCAGATTTGGGGGAATTTCGTCGGTCGACCTCTTCCGAAGGTCGTACAAGCTCGGGGATGGTACCAATCGATCCGCAGGACCCAAATTAGTCCAGATGCAACCACTTTCCAAGTCTCTCCGACCTTCACAAAAAAAGTTATTCAAGAATATCTCTTTCTCCTATGTGCTTTCATCCCTAACCCTAACCCTAACCCTTCCGAAAGTCGGAGAAGCTCAAGGATGGTACCGATCGATGCGCGCTACCCCATTTAGTGGGGGTAAAGCCTACTTGCAAGTCTCTCCGACCTTCACAAAAAAAGTTATTCAAGAATATCTCTTTCTCCTATGTGCTTTCATCCCTAACCCTAACCCTTCCGAAAGTCGGAGAAGCTCAAGGATGGTACCGATCGATGCGCGCTACCCCATTTAGTGGGGGTAGAGCCTACTTGCAAGTCTCTCCGACCTTCAAAAAAAAAGTTATTCAAGAATATCTCCTCAGATTTGGGGGAATTTCGTCGGTCGACCTCTTCCGAAGGTCGTACAAGCTCGGGGATGGTACCAATCGATCCGCAGGACCCAAATTAGTCCAGATGCAACCACTTTCCAAGTCTCTCCGACCTTCACAAAAAAAGTTATTCAAGAATATCTCTTTCTCCTATGTGCTTTCATCCCTAACCCTAACCCTAACCCTTCCGAAAGTCGGAGAAGCTCAAGGATGGTACCGATCGATGCGCGCTACCCCATTTAGTGGGGGCAGAGCCTACTTGCAAGTCTCTCCGACCTTCACAAAAAAAGTTATTCAAGAATATCTCTTTCTCCTATGTGCTTTCATCCCTAACCCTAACCCTAACCCTTCCGAAAGTCGGAGAAGCTCAAGGATGGTACCGATCGATGCGCGCTACCCCATTTAGTGGGGGCAGAGCCTACTTGCAAGTCTCTCCGACCTTCACAAAAAAAGTTATTCAAGAATATCTCTTTCTCCTATGTGCTTTCATCCCTAACCCTAACCCTAACCCTTCCGAAAGTCGGAGAAGCTCAAGGATGGTACCGATCGATGCGCGCTACCCCATTTAGTGGGGGTAGAGCCTACTTGCAAGTCTCTCCGACCTTCACAAAAAAAGTTATTCAAGAATATCTCTTTCTCCTATGTGCTTTCATCCCTAACCCTAACCCTAACCCTTCCGAAAGTCGGAGAAGCTCAAGGATGGTACCGATCGATGCGCGCTACCCCATTTAGTGGGGGTAGAGCCTACTTGCAAGTCTCTCCGACCTTCACAAAAAAAGTTATTCAAGAATATCTCTTTCTCCTATGTGCTTTCATCCCTAACCCTAACCCTAACCCTTCCGAAAGTCGGAGAAGCTCAAGGATAGTACCGATCGATGCGCGCTACCCCATTTAGTGGGGGTAGAGCCTACTTGCAAGTCTCTCCGACCTTCACAAAAAAAGTTATTCAAGAATATCTCCTCAGATTTGGGGGAATTTCGTCGGTCGACCTCTTCCGAAGGTCGTACAAGCTCGGGGATGGTACCAATCGATCCGCAGGACCCAAATTAGTCCAGATGCAACCACTTTCCAAGTCTCTCCGACCTTCACAAAAAAAGTTATTCAAGAATATCTCTTTCTCCTATGTGCTTTCATCCCTAACCCTAACCCTAACCCTTCCGAAGGTCGTACAAGCTCGGGGATGGTACCAATCGATCCGCAGGACCCAAATTAGTCCAGATGCAACCACTTTCCAAGTCTCTCCGACCTTCACAAAAAAAGTTATTCAAGAATATCTCTTTCTCCTATGTGCTTTCATCCCTAACCCTAACCCTAACCCTTCCGAAAGTCGGAGAAGCTCAAGGATGGTACCGATCGATGCGCGCTACCCCATTTAGTGGGGGTAGAGCCTACTTGCAAGTCTCTCCGACCTTCACAAAAAAAGTTATTCAAGAATATCTCTTTCTCCTATGTGCTTTCATCCCTAACCCTAACCCTAACCCTTCCGAAAGTCGGAGAAGCTCAAGGATGGTACCGATCGATGCGCGCTACCCCATTTAGTGGGGGTAGAGCCTACTTGCAAGTCTCTCCGACCTTCACAAAAAAAGTTATTCAAGAATATCTCTTTCTCCTATGTGCTTTCATCCCTAACCCTAACCCTAACCCTTCCGAAAGTCGGAGAAGCTCAAGGATGGTACCGATCGATGCGCGCTACCCCATTTAGTGGGGGTAAAGCCTACTTGCAAGTCTCTCCGACCTTCACAAAAAAAGTTATTCAAGAATATCTCTTTCTCCTATGTGCTTTCATCCCTAACCCTAACCCTAACCCTTCCGAAAGTCGGAGAAGCTCAAGGATGGTACCGATCGATGCGCGCAACCCCATTTAGTGGGGGTAGAGCCTACTTGCAAGTCTCTCCGACCTTCACAAAAAAAGTTATTCAAGAATATCTCCTCAGATTTGGGGGAATTTCGTCGGTCGACCTCTTCCGAAGGTCGTACAAGCTCGGGGATGGTACCAATCGATCCGCAGGACCCAAATTAGTCCAGATGCAACCACTTTCCAAGTCTCTCCGACCTTCACAAAAAAAGTTATTCAAGAATATCTCTTTCTCCTATGTGCTTTCATCCCTAACCCTAACCCTAACCCTTCCGAAAGTCGGAGAAGCTCAAGGATGGTACTGATCGATGCGCGCTACCCCATTTAGTGGGGGTAGAGCCTACTTGCAAGTCTCTCCGACCTTCACAAAAAAAGTTATTCAAGAATATCTCTTTCTCCTATGTGCTTTCATCCCTAACCCTAACCCTAACCCTTCCGAAAGTCGGAGAAGCTCAAGGATGGTACCGATCGATGTGCGCTACCCCATTTAGTGGGGGTAGAGCCTACTTGCAAGTCTCTCCGACCTTCACAAAAAAAGTTATTCAAGAATATCTCCTCAGATTTGGGGGAATTTCGTCGGTCGACCTCTTCCGAAGGTCGTACAAGCTCGGGGATGGTACCAATCGATCCGCAGGACCCAAATTAGTCCAGATGCAACCACTTTCCAAGTCTCTCCGACCTTCACAAAAAAAGTTATTCAAGAATATCTATCTCCTATGTGCTTTCATCCCTAACCCTAACCCTAACCCTTCCGAAAGTCGGAGAAGCTCAAGGATGGTACCGATCGATGCGCGCTACCCCATTTAGTGGGGGTAGAGCCTACTTGCAAGTCTTTCCGACCTTCACAAAAAAAGTTATTCAAGAATATCTCTTTCTCCTATGTGCTTTCATCCCTAACCCTAACCCTAACCCTTCCGAAAGTCGGAGAAGCTCAAGGATGGTACCGATCGATGCGCGCTACTCCATTTAGTGGGGGTAGAGCCTACTTGCAAGTCTCTCCGACCTTCACAAAAAAAGTTATTCAAGAATATCTCTTTCTCCTATGTGCTTTCATCCCTAACCCTAACCCTAACCCTTCCGAAAGTCGGAGAAGCTCAAGGATGGTACCGATCGATGCGCGCTACCCCATTTAGTGGGGGTAGAGCCTACTTGCAAGTCTCTCCGACTTTCACAAAAAAAGTTATTCAAGAATATCTCTTTCTCCTATGTGCTTTCATCCCTAACCCTAACCCTAACCCTTCCGAAAGTCGGAGAAGCTCAAGGATGGTACCGATCGATGCGCGCTACCCCATTTAGTGGGGGTAGAGCCTACTTGCAAGTCTCTCCGACCTTCACAAAAAAAGTTATTCAAGAATATCTCTTTCTCCTATGTGCTTTCATCCCTAACCCTAACCCTAACCCTTCCGAAAGTCGGAGAAGCTCAAGGATGGTACCGATCGATGCGCGCAACCCCATTTAGTGGGGGTAGAGCCTACTTGCAAGTCTCTCCGACCTTCACAAAAAAAGTAATTCAAGAATATCTCCTCAGATTTGGGGGAATTTCGTCGGTCGACCTCTTCCGAAGGTCGTACAAGCTCGGGGATGGTACCAATCGATCCGCAGGACCCAAATTAGTCCAGATGCAACCACTTTCCAAGTCTCTCCGACCTTCACAAAAAAAGTTATTCAAGAATATCTCTTTCTCCTATGTGCTTTCATCCCTAACCCTAACCCTAACCCTTCCGAAAGTCGGAGAAGCTCAAGGATGGTACCGATCGATGCGCGCTACCCCATTTAGTGGGGGTAAAGCCTACTTGCAAGTCTCTCCGACCTTCACAAAAAAAGTTATTCAAGAATATCTCTTTCTCCTATGTGCTTTCATCCCTAACCCTAACCCTTCCGAAAGTCGGAGAAGCTCAAGGATGGTACCGATCGATGCGCGCTACCCCATTTAGTGGGGGTAGAGCCTACTTGCAAGTCTCTCCGACCTTCAAAAAAAAAGTTATTCAAGAATATCTCCTCAGATTTGGGGGAATTTCGTCGGTCGACCTCTTCCGAAGGTCGTACAAGCTCGGGGATGGTACCAATCGATCCGCAGGACCCAAATTAGTCCAGATGCAACCACTTTCCAAGTCTCTCCGACCTTCACAAAAAAAGTTATTCAAGAATATCTCTTTCTCCTATGTGCTTTCATCCCTAACCCTAACCCTAACCCTTCCGAAAGTCGGAGAAGCTCAAGGATGGTACTGATCGATGCGCGCTACCCCATTTAGTGGGGGTAGAGCCTACTTGCAAGTCTCTCCGACCTTCACAAAAAAAGTTATTCAAGAATATCTCTTTCTCCTATGTGCTTTCATCCCTAACCCTAACCCTAACCCTTCCGAAAGTCGGAGAAGCTCAAGGATGGTACCGATCGATGTGCGCTACCCCATTTAGTGGGGGTAGAGCCTACTTGCAAGTCTCTCCGACCTTCACAAAAAAAGTTATTCAAGAATATCTCCTCAGATTTGGGGGAATTTCGTCGGTCGACCTCTTCCGAAGGTCGTACAAGCTCGGGGATGGTACCAATCGATCCGCAGGACCCAAATTAGTCCAGATGCAACCACTTTCCAAGTCTCTCCGACCTTCACAAAAAAAGTTATTCAAGAATATCTATCTCCTATGTGCTTTCATCCCTAACCCTAACCCTAACCCTTCCGAAAGTCGGAGAAGCTCAAGGATGGTACCGATCGATGCGCGCTACCCCATTTAGTGGGGGTAGAGCCTACTTGCAAGTCTTTCCGACCTTCACAAAAAAAGTTATTCAAGAATATCTCTTTCTCCTATGTGCTTTCATCCCTAACCCTAACCCTAACCCTTCCGAAAGTCGGAGAAGCTCAAGGATGGTACCGATCGATGCGCGCTACTCCATTTAGTGGGGGTAGAGCCTACTTGCAAGTCTCTCCGACCTTCACAAAAAAAGTTATTCAAGAATATCTCTTTCTCCTATGTGCTTTCATCCCTAACCCTAACCCTAACCCTTCCGAAAGTCGGAGAAGCTCAAGGATGGTACCGATCGATGCGCGCTACCCCATTTAGTGGGGGTAGAGCCTACTTGCAAGTCTCTCCGACTTTCACAAAAAAAGTTATTCAAGAATATCTCTTTCTCCTATGTGCTTTCATCCCTAACCCTAACCCTAACCCTTCCGAAAGTCGGAGAAGCTCAAGGATGGTACCGATCGATGCGCGCTACCCCATTTAGTGGGGGTAGAGCCTACTTGCAAGTCTCTCCGACCTTCACAAAAAAAGTTATTCAAGAATATCTCTTTCTCCTATGTGCTTTCATCCCTAACCCTAACCCTAACCCTTCCGAAAGTCGGAGAAGCTCAAGGATGGTACCGATCGATGCGCGCAACCCCATTTAGTGGGGGTAGAGCCTACTTGCAAGTCTCTCCGACCTTCACAAAAAAAGTAATTCAAGAATATCTCCTCAGATTTGGGGGAATTTCGTCGGTCGACCTCTTCCGAAGGTCGTACAAGCTCGGGGATGGTACCAATCGATCCGCAGGACCCAAATTAGTCCAGATGCAACCACTTTCCAAGTCTCTCCGACCTTCACAAAAAAAGTTATTCAAGAATATCTCTTTCTCCTATGTGCTTTCATCCCTAACCCTAACCCTAACCCTTCCGAAAGTCGGAGAAGCTCAAGGATGGTACCGATCGATGCGCGCTACCCCATTTAGTGGGGGTAAAGCCTACTTGCAAGTCTCTCCGACCTTCACAAAAAAAGTTATTCAAGAATATCTCTTTCTCCTATGTGCTTTCATCCCTAACCCTAACCCTTCCGAAAGTCGGAGAAGCTCAAGGATGGTACCGATCGATGCGCGCTACCCCATTTAGTGGGGGTAGAGCCTACTTGCAAGTCTCTCCGACCTTCAAAAAAAAAGTTATTCAAGAATATCTCCTCAGATTTGGGGGAATTTCGTCGGTCGACCTCTTCCGAAGGTCGTACAAGCTCGGGGATGGTACCAATCGATCCGCAGGACCCAAATTAGTCCAGATGCAACCACTTTCCAAGTCTCTCCGACCTTCACAAAAAAAGTTATTCAAGAATATCTCTTTCTCCTATGTGCTTTCATCCCTAACCCTAACCCTAACCCTTCCGAAAGTCGGAGAAGCTCAAGGATGGTACCGATCGATGCGCGCTACCCCATTTAGTGGGGGCAGAGCCTACTTGCAAGTCTCTCCGACCTTCACAAAAAAAGTTATTCAAGAATATCTCTTTCTCCTATGTGCTTTCATCCCTAACCCTAACCCTAACCCTTCCGAAAGTCGGAGAAGCTCAAGGATGGTACCGATCGATGCGCGCTACCCCATTTAGTGGGGGCAGAGCCTACTTGCAAGTCTCTCCGACCTTCACAAAAAAAGTTATTCAAGAATATCTCTTTCTCCTATGTGCTTTCATCCCTAACCCTAACCCTAACCCTTCCGAAAGTCGGAGAAGCTCAAGGATGGTACCGATCGATGCGCGCTACCCCATTTAGTGGGGGTAGAGCCTACTTGCAAGTCTCTCCGACCTTCACAAAAAAAGTTATTCAAGAATATCTCTTTCTCCTATGTGCTTTCATCCCTAACCCTAACCCTAACCCTTCCGAAAGTCGGAGAAGCTCAAGGATGGTACCGATCGATGCGCGCTACCCCATTTAGTGGGGGTAGAGCCTACTTGCAAGTCTCTCCGACCTTCACAAAAAAAGTTATTCAAGAATATCTCTTTCTCCTATGTGCTTTCATCCCTAACCCTAACCCTAACCCTTCCGAAAGTCGGAGAAGCTCAAGGATGGTACCGATCGATGTGCGCTACCCCATTTAGTGGGGGTAGAGCCTACTTGCAAGTCTCTCCGACCTTCACAAAAAAAGTTATTCAAGAATATCTCTTTCTCCTATGTGCTTTCATCCCTAACCCTAACCCTAACCCTTCCGAAAGTCGGAGAAGCTCAAGGATGGTACCGATCGATGCGCGCAACCCCATTTAGTGGGGGTAGAGCCTACTTGCAAGTCTCTCCGACCTTTACAAAAAAAGTTATTCAAGAATATCTCCTCAGATTTGGGGGAATTTCGTCGGTCGACCTCTTCCGAAGGTCGTACAAGCTCGGGGATGGTACCAATCGATCCGCAGGACCCAAATTAGTCCAGATGCAACCACTTTCCAAGTCTCTCCGACCTTCACAAAAAAAGTTATTCAAGAATATCTCTTTCTACTATGTGCTTTCATCCCTAACCCTAACCCTTCCGAAAGTCGGAGAAGCTCAAGGATGGTACCGATCGATGCGCGCTACCCCATTTAGTGGGGGTAGAGCCTACTTGCAAGTCTCTCCGACCTTCACAAAAAAAGTTATTCAAGAATATCTCTTTCTCCTATGTGCTTTCATCCCTAACCCTAACCCTAACCCTTCCGAAAGTCGGAGAAGCTCAAGGATGGTACCGATCGATGCGCGCTACCCCATTTAGTGGGGGTAGAGCCTACTTGCAAGTCTCTCCGACCTTCACAAAAAAAGTTATTCAAGAATATCTCCTCAGATTTGGGGGAATTTCGTCGGTCGACCTCTTCCGAAGGTCGTACAAGCTCGGGGATGGTACCAATCGATCCGCAGGACCCAAATTAGTCCAGATGCAACCACTTTCCAAGTCTCTCCGACCTTCACAAAAAAAGTTATTCAAGAATATCTATCTCCTATGTGCTTTCATCCCTAACCCTAACCCTAACCCTTCCGAAAGTCGGAGAAGCTCAAGGATGGTACCGATCGATGCGCGCTACCCCATTTAGTGGGGGTAGAGCCTACTTGCAAGTCTCTCCGACCTTCACAAAAAAAGTTATTCAAGAATATCTCTTTCTCCTATGTGCTTTCATCCCTAACCCTAACCCTAACCCTTCCGAAAGTCGGAGAAGCTCAAGGATGGTACCGATCGATGCGCGCTACTCCATTTAGTGGGGGTAGAGCCTACTTGCAAGTCTCTCCGACCTTCACAAAAAAAGTTATTCAAGAATATCTCTTTCTCCTATGTGCTTTCATCCCTAACCCTAACCCTAACCCTTCCGAAAGTCGGAGAAGCTCAAGGATGGTACCGATCGATGCGCGCTACCCCATTTAGTGGGGGTAGAGCCTACTTGCAAGTCTCTCCGACTTTCACAAAAAAAGTTATTCAAGAATATCTCTTTCTCCTATGTGCTTTCATCCCTAACCCTAACCCTAACCCTTCCGAAAGTCGGAGAAGCTCAAGGATGGTACCGATCGATGCGCGCTACCCCATTTAGTGGGGGTAGAGCCTACTTGCAAGTCTCTCCGACCTTCACAAAAAAAGTTATTCAAGAATATCTCTTTCTCCTATGTGCTTTCATCCCTAACCCTAACCCTAACCCTTCCGAAAGTCGGAGAAGCTCAAGGATGGTACCGATCGATGCGCGCAACCCCATTTAGTGGGGGTAGAGCCTACTTGCAAGTCTCTCCGACCTTCACAAAAAAAGTAATTCAAGAATATCTCCTCAGATTTGGGGGAATTTCGTCGGTCGACCTCTTCCGAAGGTCGTACAAGCTCGGGGATGGTACCAATCGATCCGCAGGACCCAAATTAGTCCAGATGCAACCACTTTCCAAGTCTCTCCGACCTTCACAAAAAAAGTTATTCAAGAATATCTCTTTCTCCTATGTGCTTTCATCCCTAACCCTAACCCTAACCCTTCCGAAAGTCGGAGAAGCTCAAGGATGGTACCGATCGATGCGCGCTACCCCATTTAGTGGGGGTAAAGCCTACTTGCAAGTCTCTCCGACCTTCACAAAAAAAGTTATTCAAGAATATCTCTTTCTCCTATGTGCTTTCATCCCTAACCCTAACCCTTCCGAAAGTCGGAGAAGCTCAAGGATGGTACCGATCGATGCGCGCTACCCCATTTAGTGGGGGTAGAGCCTACTTGCAAGTCTCTCCGACCTTCAAAAAAAAAGTTATTCAAGAATATCTCCTCAGATTTGGGGGAATTTCGACGGTCGACCTCTTCCGAAGGTCGTACAAGCTCGGGGATGGTACCAATCGATCCGCAGGACCCAAATTAGTCCAGATGCAACCACTTTCCAAGTCTCTCCGACCTTCACAAAAAAAGTTATTCAAGAATATCTCTTTCTCCTATGTGCTTTCATCCCTAACCCTAACCCTAACCCTTCCGAAAGTCGGAGAAGCTCAAGGATGGTACCGATCGATGCGCGCTACCCCATTTAGTGGGGGCAGAGCCTACTTGCAAGTCTCTCCGACCTTCACAAAAAAAGTTATTCAAGAATATCTCTTTCTCCTATGTGCTTTCATCCCTAACCCTAACCCTTCCGAAAGTCGGAGAAGCTCAAGGATGGTACCGATCGATGCGCGCTACCCCATTTAGTGGGGGTAGAGCCTACTTGCAAGTCTCTCCGACCTTCACAAAAAAAGTTATTCAAGAATATCTCTTTCTCCTATGTGCTTTCATCCCTAACCCTAACCCTAACCCTTCCGAAAGTCGGAGAAGCTCAAGGATGGTACCGATCGATGCGCGCTACCCCATTTAGTGGGGGTAGAGCCTACTTGCAAGTCTCTCCGACCTTCACAAAAAAAGTTATTCAAGAATATCTCTTTCTCCTATGTGCTTTCATCCCTAACCCTAACCCTAACCCTTCCGAAAGTCGGAGAAGCTCAAGGATGGTACCGATCGATGCGCGCAACCCCATTTAGTGGGGGTAGAGCCTACTTGCAAGTCTCTCCGACCTTCACAAAAAAAGTTATTCAAGAATATCTCCTCAGATTTGGGGGAATTTCGTCGGTCGACCTCTTCCGAAGGTCGTATAAGCTCGGGGATGGTACCAATCGATCCGCAGGACCCAAATTAGTCCAGATGCAACCACTTTCCAAGTCTCTCCGACCTTCACAAAAAAAGTTATTCAAGAATATCTCTTTCTCCTATGTGCTTTCATCCCTAACCCTAACCCTAACCCTTCCGAAAGTCGGAGAAGCTCAAGGATGGTACCGATCGATGCGCGCTACCCCATTTAGTGGGGGTAGAGCCTACTTGCAAGTCTCTCCGACCTTCACAAAAAAAGTTATTCAAGAATATCTCCTCAGATTTGGGGGAATTTCGTCGGTCGACCTCTTCCGAAGGTCGTACAAGCTCGGGGATAGTACCAATCGATCCGCAGGACCCAAATTAGTCCAGATGCAACCACTTTCCAAGTCTCTCCGACCTTCACAAAAAAAGTTATTCAAGAATATCTCTTTCTCCTATGTGCTTTCATCCCTAACCCTAACCCTAACCCTTCCGAAAGTCGGAGAAGCTCAAGGATGGTACCGATCGATGCGCGCTACCCCATTTAGTGGGGGCAGAGCCTACTTGCAAGTCTCTCCGACCTTCACAAAAAAAGTTATTCAAGAATATCTCTTTCTCCTATGTGCTTTCATCCCTAACCCTAACCCTAACCCTTCCGAAAGTCGGAGAAGCTCAAGGATGGTACCGATCGATGCGCGCTACCCCATTTAGTGGGGGTAGAGCCTACTTGCAAGTCTCTCCGACCTTCACAAAAAAAGTTATTCAAGAATATGTCTTTCTCCTATGTGCTTTCATCCCTAACCCTAACCCTAACCCTTCCGAAAGTCGGAGAAGCTCAAGGATGGTACCGATCGATGCGCGCTACCCCATTTAGTGGGGGTAGAGCCTACTTGCAAGTCTCTCCGACCTTCACAAAAAAAGTTATTCAAGAATATCTCTTTCTCCTATGTGCTTTCATCCCTAACCCTAACCCTAACCCTTCCGAAAGTCGGAGAAGCTCAAGGATGGTACCGATCGATGCGCGCTACCCCATTTAGTGGGGGTAGAGCCTACTTGCAAGTCTCTCCGACCTTCACAGAAAAAGTTATTCAAGAATATCTCTTTCTCCTATGTGCTTTCATCCCTAACCCTAACCCTAACCCTTCCGAAAGTCGGAGAAGCTCAAGGATGGTACCGATCGATGTGCGCTACCCCATTTAGTGGGGGTAGAGCCTACTTGCAAGTCTCTCCGACCTTCACAAAAAAAGTTATTCAAGAATATCTCCTCAGATTTGGGGGAATTTCGTCGGTCGACCTCTTCCGAAGGTCGTACAAGCTCGGGGATGGTACCAATCGATCCGCAGGACCCAAATTAGTCCAGATGCAACCACTTTCCAAGTCTCTCCGACCTTCACAAAAAAAGTTATTCAAGAATATCTCTTTCTCCTATGTGCTTTCATCCCTAACCCTAACCCTAACCCTTCCGAAAGTCGGAGAAGCTCAAGGATGGTACCGATCG
Organism: Limanda limanda; assembly: GCF_963576545.1. Classification (NCBI taxonomy): domain Eukaryota; kingdom Metazoa; phylum Chordata; class Actinopteri; order Pleuronectiformes; family Pleuronectidae; genus Limanda; species Limanda limanda. Next base: position 330,512 of record NW_026870671.1, on the reverse strand, counting down.
ATGCGCGCTACCCCATTTAGTGGGGGTAGAGCCTACTTGCAAGTCTCTCCGACCTTCACAAAAAAAGTTATTCAAGAATATCTCTTTCTCCTATGTGCTTTCATCCCTAACCCTAACCCTAACCCTTCCGAAAGTCGGAGAAGCTCAAGGATGGTACCGATCGATGCGCGTTACCCCATTTAGTGGGGGTAGAGCCTACTTGCAAGTCTCTCCGACCTTCAAAAAAAAAGTTATTCAAGAATATCTCTTTCTCCTATGTGCTTTCATCCCTAACCCTAACCCTAACCCTTCCGAAAGTCGGAGAAGCTCAAGGATGGTACCGATCGATGCGCGCTACCCCATTTAGTGGGGGTAGAGCCTACTTGCAAGTCTCTCCGACCTTCACAAAAAAAGTTATTCAAGAATATCTCTTTCTCCTATGTGCTTTCATCCCTAACCCTAACCCTAACCCTTCCGAAAGTCGGAGAAGCTCAAGGATGGTACCGATCGATGCGCGCTACCCCATTTAGTGGGGGTAGAGCCTACTTGCAAGTCTCTCCGACCTTCACAAAAAAAGTTATTCAAGAATATCTCTTTCTCCTATGTGCTTTCATCCCTAACCCTAACCCTAACCCTTCCGAAAGTCGGAGAAGCTCAAGGATGGTACCGATCGATGCGCGCAACCCCATTTAGTGGGGGTAGAGCCTACTTGCAAGTCTCTCCGACCTTCACAAAAAAAGTTATTCAAGAATATCTCCTCAGATTTGGGGGAATTTCGTCGGTCGACCTCTTCCGAAGGTCGTACAAGCTCGGGGATGGTACCAATCGATCCGCAGGACCCAAATTAGTCCAGATGCAACCACTTTCCAAGTCTCTCCGACCTTCACAAAAAAAGTTATTCAAGAATATCTCTTTCTCCTATGTGCTTTCATCCCTAACCCTAACCCTAACCCTTCCGAAAGTCGGAGAAGCTCAAGGATGGTACCGATCGATGCGCGCTACCCCATTTAGTGGGGGTAGAGCCTACTTGCAAGTCTTTCCGACCTTCACAAAAAAAGTTATTCAAGAATATCTCTTTCTCCTATGTGCTTTCATCCCTAACCCTAACCCTAACCCTTCCGAAAGTCGGAGAAGCTCAAGGATGGTACCGATCGATGCGCGCTACCCCATTTAGTGGGGGTAGAGCCTACTTGCAAGTCTCTCCAACCTTCACAAAAAAAGTTATTCAAGAATATCTCTTTCTCCTATGTGCTTTCATCCCTAACCCTAACCCTAACCCTTCCGAAAGTCGGAGAAGCTCAAGGATAGTACCGATCGATGCGCGCTACCCCATTTAGTGGGGGTAGAGCCTACTTGCAAGTCTCTCCGACCTTCACAAAAAAAGTTATTCAAGAATATCTCCTCAGATTTGGGGGAATTTCGTCGGTCGACCTCTTCCGAAGGTCGTACAAGCTCGGGGATGGTACCAATCGATCCGCAGGACCCAAATTAGTCCAGATGCAACCACTTTCCAAGTCTCTCCGACCTTCACAAAAAAAGTTATTCAAGAATATCTCTTTCTCCTATGTGCTTTCATCCCTAACCCTAACCCTAACCCTTCCGAAGGTCGTACAAGCTCGGGGATGGTACCAATCGATCCGCAGGACCCAAATTAGTCCAGATGCAACCACTTTCCAAGTCTCTCCGACCTTCACAAAAAAAGTTATTCAAGAATATCTCTTTCTCCTATGTGCTTTCATCCCTAACCCTAACCCTAACCCTTCCGAAAGTCGGAGAAGCTCAAGGATGGTACCGATCGATGCGCGCTACCCCATTTAGTGGGGGTAGAGCCTACTTGCAAGTCTCTCCGACCTTCACAAAAAAAGTTATTCAAGAATATCTCTTTCTCCTATGTGCTTTCATCCCTAACCCTAACCCTAACCCTTCCGAAAGTCGGAGAAGCTCAAGGATGGTACCGATCGATGCGCGCTACCCCATTTAGTGGGGGTAGAGCCTACTTGCAAGTCTCTCCGACCTTCACAAAAAAAGTTATTCAAGAATATCTCTTTCTCCTATGTGCTTTCATCCCTAACCCTAACCCTAACCCTTCCGAAAGTCGGAGAAGCTCAAGGATGGTACCGATCGATGCGCGCTACCCCATTTAGTGGGGGTAAAGCCTACTTGCAAGTCTCTCCGACCTTCACAAAAAAAGTTATTCAAGAATATCTCTTTCTCCTATGTGCTTTCATCCCTAACCCTAACCCTTCCGAAAGTCGGAGAAGCTCAAGGATGGTACCGATCGATGCGCGCAACCCCATTTAGTGGGGGTAGAGCCTACTTGCAAGTCTCTCCGACCTTCACAAAAAAAGTTATTCAAGAATATCTCCTCAGATTTGGGGGAATTTCGTCGGTCGACCTCTTCCGAAGGTCGTACAAGCTCGGGGATGGTACCAATCGATCCGCAGGACCCAAATTAGTCCAGATGCAACCACTTTCCAAGTCTCTCCGACCTTCACAAAAAAAGTTATTCAAGAATATCTCTTTCTCCTATGTGCTTTCATCCCTAACCCTAACCCTAACCCTTCCGAAAGTCGGAGAAGCTCAAGGATGGTACTGATCGATGCGCGCTACCCCATTTAGTGGGGGTAGAGCCTACTTGCAAGTCTCTCCGACCTTCACAAAAAAAGTTATTCAAGAATATCTCTTTCTCCTATGTGCTTTCATCCCTAACCCTAACCCTTCCGAAAGTCGGAGAAGCTCAAGGATGGTACCGATCGATGTGCGCTACCCCATTTAGTGGGGGTAGAGCCTACTTGCAAGTCTCTCCGACCTTCACAAAAAAAGTTATTCAAGAATATCTCCTCAGATTTGGGGGAATTTCGTCGGTCGACCTCTTCCGAAGGTCGTACAAGCTCGGGGATGGTACCAATCGATCCGCAGGACCCAAATTAGTCCAGATGCAACCACTTTCCAAGTCTCTCCGACCTTCACAAAAAAAGTTATTCAAGAATATCTATCTCCTATGTGCTTTCATCCCTAACCCTAACCCTAACCCTTCCGAAAGTCGGAGAAGCTCAAGGATGGTACCGATCGATGCGCGCTACCCCATTTAGTGGGGGTAGAGCCTACTTGCAAGTCTCTCCGACCTTCACAAAAAAAGTTATTCAAGAATATCTCTTTCTCCTATGTGCTTTCATCCCTAACCCTAACCCTAACCCTTCCGAAAGTCGGAGAAGCTCAAGGATGGTACCGATCGATGCGCGCTACTCCATTTAGTGGGGGTAGAGCCTACTTGCAAGTCTCTCCGACCTTCACAAAAAAAGTTATTCAAGAATATCTCTTTCTCCTATGTGCTTTCATCCCTAACCCTAACCCTAACCCTTCCGAAAGTCGGAGAAGCTCAAGGATGGTACCGATCGATGCGCGCTACCCCATTTAGTGGGGGTAGAGCCTACTTGCAAGTCTCTCCGACTTTCACAAAAAAAGTTATTCAAGAATATCTCTTTCTCCTATGTGCTTTCATCCCTAACCCTAACCCTAACCCTTCCGAAAGTCGGAGAAGCTCAAGGATGGTACCGATCGATGCGCGCTACCCCATTTAGTGGGGGTAGAGCCTACTTGCAAGTCTCTCCGACCTTCACAAAAAAAGTTATTCAAGAATATCTCTTTCTCCTATGTGCTTTCATCCCTAACCCTAACCCTAACCCTTCCGAAAGTCGGAGAAGCTCAAGGATGGTACCGATCGATGCGCGCAACCCCATTTAGTGGGGGTAGAGCCTACTTGCAAGTCTCTCCGACCTTCACAAAAAAAGTAATTCAAGAATATCTCCTCAGATTTGGGGGAATTTCGTCGGTCGACCTCTTCCGAAGGTCGTACAAGCTCGGGGATGGTACCAATCGATCCGCAGGACCCAAATTAGTCCAGATGCAACCACTTTCCAAGTCTCTCCGACCTTCACAAAAAAAGTTATTCAAGAATATCTCTTTCTCCTATGTGCTTTCATCCCTAACCCTAACCCTAACCCTTCCGAAAGTCGGAGAAGCTCAAGGATGGTACCGATCGATGCGCGCTACCCCATTTAGTGGGGGTAAAGCCTACTTGCAAGTCTCTCCGACCTTCACAAAAAAAGTTATTCAAGAATATCTCTTTCTCCTATGTGCTTTCATCCCTAACCCTAACCCTTCCGAAAGTCGGAGAAGCTCAAGGATGGTACCGATCGATGCGCGCTACCCCATTTAGTGGGGGTAGAGCCTACTTGCAAGTCTCTCCGACCTTCAAAAAAAAAGTTATTCAAGAATATCTCCTCAGATTTGGGGGAATTTCGTCGGTCGACCTCTTCCGAAGGTCGTACAAGCTCGGGGATGGTACCAATCGATCCGCAGGACCCAAATTAGTCCAGATGCAACCACTTTCCAAGTCTCTCCGACCTTCACAAAAAAAGTTATTCAAGAATATCTCTTTCTCCTATGTGCTTTCATCCCTAACCCTAACCCTAACCCTTCCGAAAGTCGGAGAAGCTCAAGGATGGTACCGATCGATGCGCGCTACCCCATTTAGTGGGGGCAGAGCCTACTTGCAAGTCTCTCCGACCTTCACAAAAAAAGTTATTCAAGAATATCTCTTTCTCCTATGTGCTTTCATCCCTAACCCTAACCCTAACCCTTCCGAAAGTCGGAGAAGCTCAAGGATGGTACCGATCGATGCGCGCTACCCCATTTAGTGGGGGCAGAGCCTACTTGCAAGTCTCTCCGACCTTCACAAAAAAAGTAATTCAAGAATATCTCTTTCTCCTATGTGCTTTCATCCCTAACCCTAACCCTAACCCTTCCGAAAGTCGGAGAAGCTCAAGGATGGTACCGATCGATGCGCGCTACCCCATTTAGTGGGGGTAGAGCCTACTTGCAAGTCTCTCCGACCTTCACAAAAAAAGTTATTCAAGAATATCTCTTTCTCCTATGTGCTTTCATCCCTAACCCTAACCCTAACCCTTCCGAAAGTCGGAGAAGCTCAAGGATGGTACCGATCGATGCGCGCTACCCCATTTAGTGGGGGTAGAGCCTACTTGCAAGTCTCTCCGACCTTCACAAAAAAAGTTATTCAAGAATATCTCTTTCTCCTATGTGCTTTCATCCCTAACCCTAACCCTAACCCTTCCGAAAGTCGGAGAAGCTCAAGGATGGTACCGATCGATGCGCGCAACCCCATTTAGTGGGGGTAGAGCCTACTTGCAAGTCTCTCCGACCTTCACAAAAAAAGTTATTCAAGAATATCTCCTCAGATTTGGGGGAATTTCGTCGGTCGACCTCTTCCGAAGGTCGTATAAGCTCGGGGATGGTACCAATCGATCCGCAGGACCCAAATTAGTCCAGATGCAACCACTTTCCAAGTCTCTCCGACCTTCACAAAAAAAGTTATTCAAGAATATCTCTTTCTCCTATGTGCTTTCATCCCTAACCCTAACCCTAACCCTTCCGAAAGTCGGAGAAGCTCAAGGATGGTACCGATCGATGCGCGCTACCCCATTTAGTGGGGGTAGAGCCTACTTGCAAGTCTCTCCGACCTTCACAAAAAAAGTTATTCAAGAATATCTCCTCAGATTTGGGGGAATTTCGTCGGTCGACCTCTTCCGAAGGTCGTACAAGCTCGGGGATAGTACCAATCGATCCGCAGGACCCAAATTAGTCCAGATGCAACCACTTTCCAAGTCTCTCCGACCTTCACAAAAAAAGTTATTCAAGAATATCTCTTTCTCCTATGTGCTTTCATCCCTAACCCTAACCCTAACCCTTCCGAAAGTCGGAGAAGCTCAAGGATGGTACCGATCGATGCGCGCTACCCCATTTAGTGGGGGCAGAGCCTACTTGCAAGTCTCTCCGACCTTCACAAAAAAAGTTATTCAAGAATATCTCTTTCTCCTATGTGCTTTCATCCCTAACCCTAACCCTAACCCTTCCGAAAGTCGGAGAAGCTCAAGGATGGTACCGATCGATGCGCGCTACCCCATTTAGTGGGGGTAGAGCCTACTTGCAAGTCTCTCCGACCTTCACAAAAAAAGTTATTCAAGAATATCTCTTTCTCCTATGTGCTTTCATCCCTAACCCTAACCCTAACCCTTCCGAAAGTCGGAGAAGCTCAAGGATGGTACCGATCGATGCGCGCTACCCCATTTAGTGGGGGTAGAGCCTACTTGCAAGTCTCTCCGACCTTCACAAAAAAAGTTATTCAAGAATATCTCTTTCTCCTATGTGCTTTCATCCCTAACCCTAACCCTAACCCTTCCGAAAGTCGGAGAAGCTCAAGGATGGTACCGATCGATGCGCGCTACCCCATTTAGTGGGGGTAGAGCCTACTTGCAAGTCTCTCCGACCTTCACAGAAAAAGTTATTCAAGAATATCTCTTTCTCCTATGTGCTTTCATCCCTAACCCTAACCCTTCCGAAAGTCGGAGAAGCTCAAGGATGGTACCGATCGATGTGCGCTACCCCATTTAGTGGGGGTAGAGCCTACTTGCAAGTCTCTCCGACCTTCACAAAAAAAGTTATTCAAGAATATCTCCTCAGATTTGGGGGAATTTCGTCGGTCGACCTCTTCCGAAGGTCGTACAAGCTCGGGGATGGTACCAATCGATCCGCAGGACCCAAATTAGTCCAGATGCAACCACTTTCCAAGTCTCTCCGACCTTCACAAAAAAAGTTATTCAAGAATATCTCTTTCTCCTATGTGCTTTCATCCCTAACCCTAACCCTAACCCTTCCGAAAGTCGGAGAAGCTCAAGGATGGTACCGATCGATGCGCGCTACCCCATTTAGTGGGGGTAGAGCCTACTTGCAAGTCTCTCCGACCTTCACAAAAAAAGTTATTCAAGAATATCTCTTTCTCCTATGTGCTTTCATCCCTAACCCTAACCCTAACCCTTCCGAAAGTCGGAGAAGCTCAAGGATGGTACCGATCGATGCGCGCTACCCCATTTAGTGGGGGTAGAGCCTACTTGCAAGTCTCTCCGACCTTCAAAAAAAAAGTTATTCAAGAATATCTCTTTCTCCTATGTGCTTTCATCCCTAACCCTAACCCTAACCCTTCCGAAAGTCGGAGAAGCTCAAGGATGGTACCGATCGATGCGCGCTACCCCATTTAGTGGGGGTAGAGCCTACTTGCAAGTCTCTCCGACCTTCACAAAAAAAGTTATTCAAGAATATCTCTTTCTCCTATGTGCTTTCATCCCTAACCCTAACCCTAACCCTTCCGAAAGTCGGAGAAGCTCAAGGATGGTACCGATCGATGCGCGCTACCCCATTTAGTGGGGGTAGAGCCTACTTGCAAGTCTCTCCGACCTTCACAAAAAAAGTTATTCAAGAATATCTCTTTCTCCTATGTGCTTTCATCCCTAACCCTAACCCTAACCCTTCCGAAAGTCGGAAAAGCTCAAGGATGGTACCGATCGATGCGCGCAACCCCATTTAGTGGGGGTAGAGCCTACTTGCAAGTCTCTCCGACCTTCACAAAAAAAGTTATTCAAGAATATCTCCTCAGATTTGGGGGAATTTCGTCGGTCGACCTCTTCCGAAGGTCGTACAAGCTCGGGGATGGTACCAATCGATCCGCAGGACCCAAATTAGTCCAGATGCAACCACTTTCCAAGTCTCTCCGACCTTCACAAAAAAAGTTATTCAAGAATATCTCTTTCTCCTATGTGCTTTCATCCCTAACCCTAACCCTAACCCTTCCGAAAGTCGGAGAAGCTCAAGGATGGTACCGATCGATGCGCGCTACCCCATTTAGTGGGGGTAGAGCCTACTTGCAAGTCTTTCCGACCTTCACAAAAAAAGTTATTCAAGAATATCTCTTTCTCCTATGTGCTTTCATCCCTAACCCTAACCCTAACCCTTCCGAAAGTCGGAGAAGCTCAAGGATGGTACCGATCGATGTGCGCTACCCCATTTAGTGGGGGTAGAGCCTACTTGCAAGTCTCTCCGACCTTCACAAAAAAAGTTATTCAAGAATATCTCCTCAGATTTGGGGGAATTTCGTCGGTCGACCTCTTCCGAAGGTCGTACAAGCTCGGGGATGGTACCAATCGATCCGCAGGACCCAAATTAGTCCAGATGCAACCACTTTCCAAGTCTCTCCGACCTTCACAAAAAAAGTTATTCAAGAATATCTCTTTCTCCTATGTGCTTTCATCCCTAACCCTAACCCTAACCCTTCCGAAAGTCGGAGAAGCTCAAGGATGGTACCGATCGATGCGCGCTACCCCATTTAGTGGGGGTAGAGCCTACTTGCAAGTCTCTCCAACCTTCACAAAAAAAGTTATTCAAGAATATCTCTTTCTCCTATGTGCTTTCATCCCTAACCCTAACCCTAACCCTTCCGAAAGTCGGAGAAGCTCAAGGATAGTACCGATCGATGCGCGCTACCCCATTTAGTGGGGGTAGAGCCTACTTGCAAGTCTCTCCGACCTTCACAAAAAAAGTTATTCAAGAATATCTCCTCAGATTTGGGGGAATTTCGTCGGTCGACCTCTTCCGAAGGTCGTACAAGCTCGGGGATGGTACCAATCGATCCGCAGGACCCAAATTAGTCCAGATGCAACCACTTTCCAAGTCTCTCCGACCTTCACAAAAAAAGTTATTCAAGAATATCTCTTTCTCCTATGTGCTTTCATCCCTAACCCTAACCCTAACCCTTCCGAAGGTCGTACAAGCTCGGGGATGGTACCAATCGATCCGCAGGACCCAAATTAGTCCAGATGCAACCACTTTCCAAGTCTCTCCGACCTTCACAAAAAAAGTTATTCAAGAATATCTCTTTCTCCTATGTGCTTTCATCCCTAACCCTAACCCTAACCCTTCCGAAAGTCGGAGAAGCTCAAGGATGGTACCGATCGATGCGCGCTACCCCATTTAGTGGGGGTAGAGCCTACTTGCAAGTCTCTCCGACCTTCACAAAAAAAGTTATTCAAGAATATCTCTTTCTCCTATGTGCTTTCATCCCTAACCCTAACCCTAACCCTTCCGAAAGTCGGAGAAGCTCAAGGATGGTACCGATCGATGCGCGCTACCCCATTTAGTGGGGGTAGAGCCTACTTGCAAGTCTCTCCGACCTTCACAAAAAAAGTTATTCAAGAATATCTCTTTCTCCTATGTGCTTTCATCCCTAACCCTAACCCTAACCCTTCCGAAAGTCGGAGAAGCTCAAGGATGGTACCGATCGATGCGCGCTACCCCATTTAGTGGGGGTAGAGCCTACTTGCAAGTCTCTCCGACCTTCACAAAAAAAGTTATTCAAGAATATCTCTTTCTCCTATGTGCTTTCATCCCTAACCCTAACCCTAACCCTTCCGAAAGTCGGAGAAGCTCAAGGATGGTACCGATCGATGCGCGCAACCCCATTTAGTGGGGGTAGAGCCTACTTGCAAGTCTCTCCGACCTTCACAAAAAAAGTTATTCAAGAATATCTCCTCAGATTTGGGGGAATTTCGTCGGTCGACCTCTTCCGAAGGTCGTACAAGCTCGGGGATGGTACCAATCGATCCGCAGGACCCAAATTAGTCCAGATGCAACCACTTTCCAAGTCTCTCCGACCTTCACAAAAAAAGTTATTCAAGAATATCTCTTTCTCCTATGTGCTTTCATCCCTAACCCTAACCCTAACCCTTCCGAAAGTCGGAGAAGCTCAAGGATGGTACCGATCGATGCGCGCTACCCCATTTAGTGGGGGTAGAGCCTACTTGCAAGTCTTTCCGACCTTCACAAAAAAAGTTATTCAAGAATATCTCTTTCTCCTATGTGCTTTCATCCCTAACCCTAACCCTAACCCTTCCGAAAGTCGGAGAAGCTCAAGGATGGTACCGATCGATGTGCGCTACCCCATTTAGTGGGGGTAGAGCCTACTTGCAAGTCTCTCCGACCTTCACAAAAAAAGTTATTCAAGAATATCTCCTCAGATTTGGGGGAATTTCGTCGGTCGACCTCTTCCGAAGGTCGTACAAGCTCGGGGATGGTACCAATCGATCCGCAGGACCCAAATTAGTCCAGATGCAACCACTTTCCAAGTCTCTCCGACCTTCACAAAAAAAGTTATTCAAGAATATCTCTTTCTCCTATGTGCTTTCATCCCTAACCCTAACCCTAACCCTTCCGAAAGTCGGAGAAGCTCAAGGATGGTACCGATCGATGCGCGCTACCCCATTTAGTGGGGGTAGAGCCTACTTGCAAGTCTCTCCAACCTTCACAAAAAAAGTTATTCAAGAATATCTCTTTCTCCTATGTGCTTTCATCCCTAACCCTAACCCTAACCCTTCCGAAAGTCGGAGAAGCTCAAGGATAGTACCGATCGATGCGCGCTACCCCATTTAGTGGGGGTAGAGCCTACTTGCAAGTCTCTCCGACCTTCACAAAAAAAGTTATTCAAGAATATCTCCTCAGATTTGGGGGAATTTCGTCGGTCGACCTCTTCCGAAGGTCGTACAAGCTCGGGGATGGTACCAATCGATCCGCAGGACCCAAATTAGTCCAGATGCAACCACTTTCCAAGTCTCTCCGACCTTCACAAAAAAAGTTATTCAAGAATATCTCTTTCTCCTATGTGCTTTCATCCCTAACCCTAACCCTAACCCTTCCGAAGGTCGTACAAGCTCGGGGATGGTACCAATCGATCCGCAGGACCCAAATTAGTCCAGATGCAACCACTTTCCAAGTCTCTCCGACCTTCACAAAAAAAGTTATTCAAGAATATCTCTTTCTCCTATGTGCTTTCATCCCTAACCCTAACCCTAACCCTTCCGAAAGTCGGAGAAGCTCAAGGATGGTACCGATCGATGCGCGCTACCCCATTTAGTGGGGGTAGAGCCTACTTGCAAGTCTCTCCGACCTTCACAAAAAAAGTTATTCAAGAATATCTCTTTCTCCTATGTGCTTTCATCCCTAACCCTAACCCTAACCCTTCCGAAAGTCGGAGAAGCTCAAGGATGGTACCGATCGATGCGCGCTACCCCATTTAGTGGGGGTAGAGCCTACTTGCAAGTCTCTCCGACCTTCACAAAAAAAGTTATTCAAGAATATCTCTTTCTCCTATGTGCTTTCATCCCTAACCCTAACCCTAACCCTTCCGAAAGTCGGAGAAGCTCAAGGATGGTACCGATCGATGCGCGCTACCCCATTTAGTGGGGGTAGAGCCTACTTGCAAGTCTCTCCGACCTTCACAAAAAAAGTTATTCAAGAATATCTCTTTCTCCTATGTGCTTTCATCCCTAACCCTAACCCTAACCCTTCCGAAAGTCGGAGAAGCTCAAGGATGGTACCGATCGATGCGCGCAACCCCATTTAGTGGGGGTAGAGCCTACTTGCAAGTCTCTCCGACCTTCACAAAAAAAGTTATTCAAGAATATCTCCTCAGATTTGGGGGAATTTCGTCGGTCGACCTCTTCCGAAGGTCGTACAAGCTCGGGGATGGTACCAATCGATCCGCAGGACCCAAATTAGTCCAGATGCAACCACTTTCCAAGTCTCTCCGACCTTCACAAAAAAAGTTATTCAAGAATATCTCTTTCTCCTATGTGCTTTCATCCCTAACCCTAACCCTAACCCTTCCGAAAGTCGGAGAAGCTCAAGGATGGTACTGATCGATGCGCGCTACCCCATTTAGTGGGGGTAGAGCCTACTTGCAAGTCTCTCCGACCTTCACAAAAAAAGTTATTCAAGAATATCTCTTTCTCCTATGTGCTTTCATCCCTAACCCTAACCCTAACCCTTCCGAAAGTCGGAGAAGCTCAAGGATGGTACCGATCGATGTGCGCTACCCCATTTAGTGGGGGTAGAGCCTACTTGCAAGTCTCTCCGACCTTCACAAAAAAAGTTATTCAAGAATATCTCCTCAGATTTGGGGGAATTTCGTCGGTCGACCTCTTCCGAAGGTCGTACAAGCTCGGGGATGGTACCAATCGATCCGCAGGACCCAAATTAGTCCAGATGCAACCACTTTCCAAGTCTCTCCGACCTTCACAAAAAAAGTTATTCAAGAATATCTCTTTCTCCTATGTGCTTTCATCCCTAACCCTAACCCTAACCCTTCCGAAAGTCGGAGAAGCTCAAGGATGGTACCGATCGATGCGCGCTACCCCATTTAGTGGGGGTAGAGCCTACTTGCAAGTCTCTCCGACCTTCACAAAAAAAGTTATTCAAGAATATCTCTTTCTCCTATGTGCTTTCATCCCTAACCCTAACCCTAACCCTTCCGAAAGTCGGAGAAGCTCAAGGATGGTACCGATCGATGCGCGCTACCCCATTTAGTGGGGGTAGAGCCTACTTGCAAGTCTCTCCGACCTTCACAAAAAAAGTTATTCAAGAATATCTCTTTCTCCTATGTGCTTTCATCCCTAACCCTAACCCTAACCCTTCCGAAAGTCGGAGAAGCTCAAGGATGGTACCGATCGATGCGCGCTACCCCATTTAGTGGGGGTAGAGCCTACTTGCAAGTCTCTCCGACCTTCACAAAAAAAGTTATTCAAGAATATCTCTTTCTCCTATGTGCTTTCATCCCTAACCCTAACCCTAACCCTTCCAAAAGTCGGAGAAGCTCAAGGATGGTACCGATCGATGCGCGCTACCCCATTTAGTGGGGGTAGAGCCTACTTGCAAGTCTCTCCGACCTTCACAAAAAAAGTTATTCAAGAATATCTCTTTCTCCTATGTGCTTTCATCCCTAACCCTAACCCTAACCCTTCCGAAAGTCGGAGAAGCTCAAGGATGGTACCGATCGATGTGCGCTACCCCATTTAGTGGGGGTAGAGCCTACTTGCAAGTCTCTCCGACCTTCACAAAAAAAGTTATTCAAGAATATCTCCTCAGATTTGGGGGAATTTCGTCGGTCGACCTCTTCCGAAGGTCGTACAAGCTCGGGGATGGTACCAATCGATCCGCAGGACCCAAATTAGTCCAGATGCAACCACTTTCCAAGTCTCTCCGACCTTCACAAAAAAAGTTATTCAAGAATATCTCTTTCTCCTATGTGCTTTCATCCCTAACCCTAACCCTTCCGAAAGTCGGAGAAGCTCAAGGATGGTACCGATCGATGCGCGCTACCCTATTTAGTGGGGGTAGAGCCTACTTGCAAGTCTCTCCGACCTTCACAAAAAAAGTTATTCAAGAATATCTCTTTCTCCTATGTGCTTTCATCCCTAACCCTAACCCTAACCCTTCCGAAAGTCGGAGAAGCTCAAGGATGGTACCGATCGATGCGCGCTACCCCATTTAGTGGGGGTAGAGCCTACTTGCAAGTCTCTCCGACCTTCACAAAAAAAGTTATTCAAGAATATCTCTTTCTCCTATGTGCTTTCATCCCTAACCCTAACCCTAACCCTTCCGAAAGTCGGAGAAGCTCAAGGATGGTACCGATCGATGCGCGCTACCCCATTTAGTGGGGGTAGAGCCTACTTGCAAGTCTCTCCGACCTTCACAAAAAAAGTTATTCAAGAATATCTCTTTCTCCTATGTGCTTTCATCCCTAACCCTAACCCTAACCCTTCCGAAAGTCGGAGAAGCTCAAGGATGGTACCGATCGATGCGCGCTACCCCATTTAGTGGGGGTAGAGCCTACTTGCAAGTCTCTCCGACCTTCACAAAAAAAGTTATTCAAGAATATCTCTTTCTCCTATGTGCTTTCATCCCTAACCCTAACCCTAACCCTTCCAAAAGTCGGAGAAGCTCAAGGATGGTACCGATCGATGCGCGCTACCCCATTTAGTGGGGGTAGAGCCTACTTGCAAGTCTCTCCGACCTTCACAAAAAAAGTTATTCAAGAATATCTCTTTCTCCTATGTGCTTTCATCCCTAACCCTAACCCTAACCCTTCCGAAAGTCGGAGAAGCTCAAGGATGGTACCGATCGATGTGCGCTACCCCATTTAGTGGGGGTAGAGCCTACTTGCAAGTCTCTCCGACCTTCACAAAAAAAGTTATTCAAGAATATCTCCTCAGATTTGGGGGAATTTCGTCGGTCGACCTCTTCCGAAGGTCGTACAAGCTCGGGGATGGTACCAATCGATCCGCAGGACCCAAATTAGTCCAGATGCAACCACTTTCCAAGTCTCTCCGACCTTCACAAAAAAAGTTATTCAAGAATATCTCTTTCTCCTATGTGCTTTCATCCCTAACCCTAACCCTAACCCTTCCGAAAGTCGGAGAAGCTCAAGGATGGTACCGATCGATGCGCGCTACCCTATTTAGTGGGGGTAGAGCCTACTTGCAAGTCTCTCCGACCTTCACAAAAAAAGTTATTCAAGAATATCTCTTTCTCCTATGTGCTTTCATCCCTAACCCTAACCCTAACCCTTCCGAAAGTCGGAGAAGCTCAAGGATGGTACCGATCGATGCGCGCTACCCCATTTAGTGGGGGTAGAGCCTACTTGCAAGTCTCTCCGACCTTCACAAAAAAAGTTATTCAAGAATATCTCTTTCTCCTATGTGCTTTCATCCCTAACCCTAACCCTAACCCTTCCGAAAGTCGGAGAAGCTCAAGGATGGTACTGATCGATGCGCGCTACCCCATTTAGTGGGGGTAGAGCCTACTTGCAAGTCTCTCCGACCTTCACAAAAAAAGTTATTCAAGAATATCTCTTTCTCCTATGTGCTTTCATCCCTAACCCTAACCCTAACCCTTCCGAAAGTCGGAGAAGCTCAAGGATGGTACCGATCGATGTGCGCTATCCCATTTAGTGGGGGTAGAGCCTACTTGCAAGTCTCTCCGACCTTCACAAAAAAAGTTATTCAAGAATATCTCCTCAGATTTGGGGGAATTTCGTCGGTCGACCTCTTCCGAAGGTCGTACAAGCTCGGGGATGGTACCAATCGATCCGCAGGACCCAAATTAGTCCAGATGCAACCACTTTCCAAGTCTCTCCGACCTTCACAAAAAAAGTTATTCAAGAATATCTCTTTCTCCTATGTGCTTTCATCCCTAACCCTAACCCTAACCCTTCCGAAAGTCGGAGAAGCTCAAGGATGGTACTGATCGATGCGCGCTACCCCATTTAGTGGGGGTAGAGCCTACTTGCAAGTCTCTCCGACCTTCACAAAAAAAGTTATTCAAGAATATCTCTTTCTCCTATGTGCTTTCATCCCTAACCCTAACCCTAACCCTTCCGAAAGTCGGAGAAGCTCAAGGATGGTACCGATCGATGCGCGCTACCCCATTTAGTGGGGGTAGAGCCTACTTGCAAGTCTCTCCGACCTTCACAAAAAAAGTTATTCAAGAATATCTCTTTCTCCTATGTGCTTTCATCCCTAACCCTAACCCTAACCCTTCCGAAAGTCGGAGAAGCTCAAGGATGGTACCGATCGATGCGCGCTACCCCATTTAGTGGGGGTAGAGCCTACTTGCAAGTCTCTCCGACCTTCACAAAAAAAGTTATTCAAGAATATCTCTTTCTCCTATGTGCTTTCATCCCTAACCCTAACCCTAACCCTTCCAAAAGTCGGAGAAGCTCAAGGATGGTACCGATCGATGCGCGCTACCCCATTTAGTGGGGGTAGAGCCTACTTGCAAGTCTCTCCGACCTTCACAAAAAAAGTTATTCAAGAATATCTCTTTCTCCTATGTGCTTTCATCCCTAACCCTAACCCTAACCCTTCCGAAAGTCGGAGAAGCTCAAGGATGGTACCGATCGATGTGCGCTACCCCATTTAGTGGGGGTAGAGCCTACTTGCAAGTCTCTCCGACCTTCACAAAAAAAGTTATTCAAGAATATCTCCTCAGATTTGGGGGAATTTCGTCGGTCGACCTCTTCCGAAGGTCGTACAAGCTCGGGGATGGTACCAATCGATCCGCAGGACCCAAATTAGTCCAGATGCAACCACTTTCCAAGTCTCTCCGACCTTCACAAAAAAAGTTATTCAAGAATATCTCTTTCTCCTATGTGCTTTCATCCCTAACCCTAACCCTAACCCTTCCGAAAGTCGGAGAAGCTCAAGGATGGTACCGATCGATGCGCGCTACCCCATTTAGTGGGGGTAGAGCCTACTTGCAAGTCTCTCCGACCTTCACAAAAAAAGTTATTCAAGAATATCTCTTTCTCCTATGTGCTTTCATCCCTAACCCTAACCCTAACCCTTCCGAAAGTCGGAGAAGCTCAAGGATGGTACCGATCGATGCGCGCTACCCCATTTAGTGGGGGTAGAGCCTACTTGCAAGTCTCTCCGACCTTCACAAAAAAAGTTATTCAAGAATATCTCTTTCTCCTATGTGCTTTCATCCCTAACCCTAACCCTAACCCTTCCGAAAGTCGGAGAAGCTCAAGGATGGTACCGATCGATGCGCGCTACCCCATTTAGTGGGGGTAGAGCCTACTTGCAAGTCTCTCCGACCTTCACAAAAAAAGTTATTCAAGAATATCTCTTTCTCCTATGTGCTTTCATCCCTAACCCTAACCCTAACCCTTCCAAAAGTCGGAGAAGCTCAAGGATGGTACCGATCGATGCGCGCTACCCCATTTAGTGGGGGTAGAGCCTACTTGCAAGTCTCTCCGACCTTCACAAAAAAAGTTATTCAAGAATATCTCTTTCTCCTATGTGCTTTCATCCCTAACCCTAACCCTAACCCTTCCGAAAGTCGGAGAAGCTCAAGGATGGTACCGATCGATGTGCGCTACCCCATTTAGTGGGGGTAGAGCCTACTTGCAAGTCTCTCCGACCTTCACAAAAAAAGTTATTCAAGAATATCTCCTCAGATTTGGGGGAATTTCGTCGGTCGACCTCTTCCGAAGGTCGTACAAGCTCGGGGATGGTACCAATCGATCCGCAGGACCCAAATTAGTCCAGATGCAACCACTTTCCAAGTCTCTCCGACCTTCACAAAAAAAGTTATTCAAGAATATCTCTTTCTCCTATGTGCTTTCATCCCTAACCCTAACCCTAACCCTTCCGAAAGTCGGAGAAGCTCAAGGATGGTACCGATCGATGCGCGCTACCCTATTTAGTGGGGGTAGAGCCTACTTGCAAGTCTCTCCGACCTTCACAAAAAAAGTTATTCAAGAATATCTCTTTCTCCTATGTGCTTTCATCCCTAACCCTAACCCTAACCCTTCCGAAAGTCGGAGAAGCTCAAGGATGGTACCGATCGATGCGCGCTACCCCATTTAGTGGGGGTAGAGCCTACTTGCAAGTCTCTCCGACCTTCACAAAAAAAGTTATTCAAGAATATCTCTTTCTCCTATGTGCTTTCATCCCTAACCCTAACCCTAACCCTTCCGAAAGTCGGAGAAGCTCAAGGATGGTACTGATCGATGCGCGCTACCCCATTTAGTGGGGGTAGAGCCTACTTGCAAGTCTCTCCGACCTTCACAAAAAAAGTTATTCAAGAATATCTCTTTCTCCTATGTGCTTTCATCCCTAACCCTAACCCTAACCCTTCCGAAAGTCGGAGAAGCTCAAGGATGGTACCGATCGATGTGCGCTATCCCATTTAGTGGGGGTAGAGCCTACTTGCAAGTCTCTCCGACCTTCACAAAAAAAGTTATTCAAGAATATCTCTTTCTCCTATGTGCTTTCATCCCTAACCCTAACCCTAACCCTTCCGAAAGTCGGAGAAGCTCAAGGATGGTACCGATCGATGCGCGCTACCCCATTTAGTGGGGGTAGAGCCTACTTGCAAGTCTCTCCGACCTTCACAAAAAAAGTTATTCAAGAATATCTCTTTCTCCTATGTGCTTTCATCCCTAACCCTAACCCTAACCCTTCCGAAAGTCGGAGAAGCTCAAGGATGGTACCGATCGATGTGCGCTACCCCATTTAGTGGGGGTAGAGCCTACTTGCAAGTCTCTCCGACCTTCACAAAAAAAGTTATTCAAGAATATCTCCTCAGATTTGGGGGAATTTCGTCGGTCGACCTCTTCCGAAGGTCGTACAAGCTCGGGGATGGTACCAATCGATCCGCAGGACCCAAATTAGTCCAGATGCAACCACTTTCCAAGTCTCTCCGACCTTCACAAAAAAAGTTATTCAAGAATATCTCTTTCTCCTATGTGCTTTCATCCCTAACCCTAACCCTAACCCTTCCGAAAGTCGGAGAAGCTCAAGGATGGTACCGATCGATGCGCGCTACCCTATTTAGTGGGGGTAGAGCCTACTTGCAAGTCTCTCCGACCTTCACAAAAAAAGTTATTCAAGAATATCTCTTTCTCCTATGTGCTTTCATCCCTAACCCTAACCCTAACCCTTCCGAAAGTCGGAGAAGCTCAAGGATGGTACCGATCGATGCGCGCTACCCCATTTAGTGGGGGTAGAGCCTACTTGCAAGTCTCTCCGACCTTCACAAAAAAAGTTATTCAAGAATATCTCTTTCTCCTATGTGCTTTCATCCCTAACCCTAACCCTAACCCTTCCGAAAGTCGGAGAAGCTCAAGGATGGTACTGATCGATGCGCGCTACCCCATTTAGTGGGGGTAGAGCCTACTTGCAAGTCTCTCCGACCTTCACAAAAAAAGTTATTCAAGAATATCTCTTTCTCCTATGTGCTTTCATCCCTAACCCTAACCCTAACCCTTCCGAAAGTCGGAGAAGCTCAAGGATGGTACCGATCGATGTGCGCTATCCCATTTAGTGGGGGTAGAGCCTACTTGCAAGTCTCTCCGACCTTCACAAAAAAAGTTATTCAAGAATATCTCCTCAGATTTGGGGGAATTTCGTCGGTCGACCTCTTCCGAAGGTCGTACAAGCTCGGGGATGGTACCAATCGATCCGCAGGACCCAAATTAGTCCAGATGCAACCACTTTCCAAGTCTCTCCGACCTTCACAAAAAAAGTTATTCAAGAATATCTCTTTCTCCTATGTGCTTTCATCCCTAACCCTAACCCTAACCCTTCCGAAAGTCGGAGAAGCTCAAGGATGGTACTGATCGATGCGCGCTACCCCATTTAGTGGGGGTAGAGCCTACTTGCAAGTCTCTCCGACCTTCACAAAAAAAGTTATTCAAGAATATCTCTTTCTCCTATGTGCTTTCATCCCTAACCCTAACCCTAACCCTTCCGAAAGTCGGAGAAGCTCAAGGATGGTACCGATCGATGCGCGCTACCCCATTTAGTGGGGGTAGAGCCTACTTGCAAGTCTCTCCGACCTTCACAAAAAAAGTTATTCAAGAATATCTCTTTCTCCTATGTGCTTTCATCCCTAACCCTAACCCTAACCCTTCCGAAAGTCGGAGAAGCTCAAGGATGGTACCGATCGATGCGCGCTACCCCATTTAGTGGGGGTAGAGCCTACTTGCAAGTCTCTCCGACCTTCACAAAAAAAGTTATTCAAGAATATCTCTTTCTCCTATGTGCTTTCATCCCTAACCCTAACCCTAACCCTTCCAAAAGTCGGAGAAGCTCAAGGATGGTACCGATCGATGCGCGCTACCCCATTTAGTGGGGGTAGAGCCTACTTGCAAGTCTCTCCGACCTTCACAAAAAAAGTTATTCAAGAATATCTCTTTCTCCTATGTGCTTTCATCCCTAACCCTAACCCTAACCCTTCCGAAAGTCGGAGAAGCTCAAGGATGGTACCGATCGATGTGCGCTACCCCATTTAGTGGGGGTAGAGCCTACTTGCAAGTCTCTCCGACCTTCACAAAAAAAGTTATTCAAGAATATCTCCTCAGATTTGGGGGAATTTCGTCGGTCGACCTCTTCCGAAGGTCGTACAAGCTCGGGGATGGTACCAATCGATCCGCAGGACCCAAATTAGTCCAGATGCAACCACTTTCCAAGTCTCTCCGACCTTCACAAAAAAAGTTATTCAAGAATATCTCTTTCTCCTATGTGCTTTCATCCCTAACCCTAACCCTAACCCTTCCGAAAGTCGGAGAAGCTCAAGGATGGTACCGATCGATGCGCGCTACCCTATTTAGTGGGGGTAGAGCCTACTTGCAAGTCTCTCCGACCTTCACAAAAAAAGTTATTCAAGAATATCTCTTTCTCCTATGTGCTTTCATCCCTAACCCTAACCCTAACCCTTCCGAAAGTCGGAGAAGCTCAAGGATGGTACCGATCGATGCGCGCTACCCCATTTAGTGGGGGTAGAGCCTACTTGCAAGTCTCTCCGACCTTCACAAAAAAAGTTATTCAAGAATATCTCTTTCTCCTATGTGCTTTCATCCCTAACCCTAACCCTTCCGAAAGTCGGAGAAGCTCAAGGATGGTACCGATCGATGTGCGCTACCCCATTTAGTGGGGGTAGAGCCTACTTGCAAGTCTCTCCGACCTTCACAAAAAAAGTTATTCAAGAATATCTCCTCAGATTTGGGGGAATTTCGTCGGTCGACCTCTTCCGAAGGTCGTACAAGCTCGGGGATGGTACCAATCGATCCGCAGGACCCAAATTAGTCCAGATGCAACCACTTTCCAAGTCTCTCCGACCTTCACAAAAAAAGTTATTCAAGAATATCTCTTTCTCCTATGTGCTTTCATCCCTAACCCTAACCCTAACCCTTCCGAAAGTCGGAGAAGCTCAAGGATGGTACCGATCGATGCGCGCTACCCTATTTAGTGGGGGTAGAGCCTACTTGCAAGTCTCTCCGACCTTCACAAAAAAAGTTATTCAAGAATATCTCTTTCTCCTATGTGCTTTCATCCCTAACCCTAACCCTAACCCTTCCGAAAGTCGGAGAAGCTCAAGGATGGTACCGATCGATGCGCGCTACCCCATTTAGTGGGGGTAGAGCCTACTTGCAAGTCTCTCCGACCTTCACAAAAAAAGTTATTCAAGAATATCTCTTTCTCCTATGTGCTTTCATCCCTAACCCTAACCCTTCCGAAAGTCGGAGAAGCTCAAGGATGGTACCGATCGATGCGCGCTACCCCATTTAGTGGGGGTAGAGCCTACTTGCAAGTCTCTCCGACCTTCACAAAAAAAGTTATTCAAGAATATCTCCTCAGATTTGGGGGAATTTCGTCGGTCGACCTCTTCCGAAGGTCGTACAAGCTCGGGGATGGTACCAATCGATCCGCAGGACCCAAATTAGTCCAGATGCAACCACTTTCCAAGTCTCTCCGACCTTCACAAAAAAAGTTATTCAAGAATATCTCTTTCTCCTATGTGCTTTCATCCCTAACCCTAACCCTAACCCTTCCGAAAGTCGGAGAAGCTCAAGGATGGTACCGATCGATGCGCGCTACCCCATTTAGTGGGGGTAGAGCCTACTTGCAAGTCTCTCCGACCTTCACAAAAAAAGTTATTCAAGAATATCTCTTTCTCCTATGTGCTTTCATCCCTAACCCTAACCCTAACCCTTCCGAAAGTCGGAGAAGCTCAAGGATGGTACCGATCGATGCGCGCTACCCCATTTAGTGGGGGTAGAGCCTACTTGCAAGTCTCTCCGACCTTCACAAAAAAAGTTATTCAAGAATATCTCTTTCTCCTATGTGCTTTCATCCCTAACCCTAACCCTAACCCTTCCGAAAGTCGGAGAAGCTCAAGGATGGTACCGATCGATGCGCGCTACCCCATTTAGTGGGGGTAGAGCCTACTTGCAAGTCTCTCCGACCTTCACAAAAAAAGTTATTCAAGAATATCTCTTTCTCCTATGTGCTTTCATCCCTAACCCTAACCCTAACCCTTCCGAAAGTCGGAGAAGCTCAAGGATGGTACCGATCGATGCGCGCTACCCCATTTAGTGGGGGTAGAGCCTACTTGCAAGTCTCTCCGACCTTCACAAAAAAAGTTATTCAAGAATATCTCTTTCTCCTATGTGCTTTCATCCCTAACCCTAACCCTAACCCTTCCAAAAGTCGGAGAAGCTCAAGGATGGTACCGATCGATGCGCGCTACCCCATTTAGTGGGGGTAGAGCCTACTTGCAAGTCTCTCCGACCTTCACAAAAAAAGTTATTCAAGAATATCTCTTTCTCCTATGTGCTTTCATCCCTAACCCTAACCCTAACCCTTCCGAAAGTCGGAGAAGCTCAAGGATGGTACCGATCGATGTGCGCTACCCCATTTAGTGGGGGTAGAGCCTACTTGCAAGTCTCTCCGACCTTCACAAAAAAAGTTATTCAAGAATATCTCCTCAGATTTGGGGGAATTTCGTCGGTCGACCTCTTCCGAAGGTCGTACAAGCTCGGGGATGGTACCAATCGATCCGCAGGACCCAAATTAGTCCAGATGCAACCACTTTCCAAGTCTCTCCGACCTTCACAAAAAAAGTTATTCAAGAATATCTCTTTCTCCTATGTGCTTTCATCCCTAACCCTAACCCTAACCCTTCCGAAAGTCGGAGAAGCTCAAGGATGGTACCGATCGATGCGCGCTACCCTATTTAGTGGGGGTAGAGCCTACTTGCAAGTCTCTCCGACCTTCACAAAAAAAGTTATTCAAGAATATCTCTTTCTCCTATGTGCTTTCATCCCTAACCCTAACCCTAACCCTTCCGAAAGTCGGAGAAGCTCAAGGATGGTACCGATCGATGCGCGCTACCCCATTTAGTGGGGGTAGAGCCTACTTGCAAGTCTCTCCGACCTTCACAAAAAAAGTTATTCAAGAATATCTCTTTCTCCTATGTGCTTTCATCCCTAACCCTAACCCTAACCCTTCCGAAAGTCGGAGAAGCTCAAGGATGGTACTGATCGATGCGCGCTACCCCATTTAGTGGGGGTAGAGCCTACTTGCAAGTCTCTCCGACCTTCACAAAAAAAGTTATTCAAGAATATCTCTTTCTCCTATGTGCTTTCATCCCTAACCCTAACCCTAACCCTTCCGAAAGTCGGAGAAGCTCAAGGATGGTACCGATCGATGTGCGCTATCCCATTTAGTGGGGGTAGAGCCTACTTGCAAGTCTCTCCGACCTTCACAAAAAAAGTTATTCAAGAATATCTCCTCAGATTTGGGGGAATTTCGTCGGTCGACCTCTTCCGAAGGTCGTACAAGCTCGGGGATGGTACCAATCGATCCGCAGGACCCAAATTAGTCCAGATGCAACCACTTTCCAAGTCTCTCCGACCTTCACAAAAAAAGTTATTCAAGAATATCTCTTTCTCCTATGTGCTTTCATCCCTAACCCTAACCCTAACCCTTCCGAAAGTCGGAGAAGCTCAAGGATGGTACTGATCGATGCGCGCTACCCCATTTAGTGGGGGTAGAGCCTACTTGCAAGTCTCTCCGACCTTCACAAAAAAAGTTATTCAAGAATATCTCTTTCTCCTATGTGCTTTCATCCCTAACCCTAACCCTAACCCTTCCGAAAGTCGGAGAAGCTCAAGGATGGTACCGATCGATGCGCGCTACCCCATTTAGTGGGGGTAGAGCCTACTTGCAAGTCTCTCCGACCTTCACAAAAAAAGTTATTCAAGAATATCTCTTTCTCCTATGTGCTTTCATCCCTAACCCTAACCCTAACCCTTCCGAAAGTCGGAGAAGCTCAAGGATGGTACCGATCGATGCGCGCTACCCCATTTAGTGGGGGTAGAGCCTACTTGCAAGTCTCTCCGACCTTCACAAAAAAAGTTATTCAAGAATATCTCTTTCTCCTATGTGCTTTCATCCCTAACCCTAACCCTAACCCTTCCAAAAGTCGGAGAAGCTCAAGGATGGTACCGATCGATGCGCGCTACCCCATTTAGTGGGGGTAGAGCCTACTTGCAAGTCTCTCCGACCTTCACAAAAAAAGTTATTCAAGAATATCTCTTTCTCCTATGTGCTTTCATCCCTAACCCTAACCCTAACCCTTCCGAAAGTCGGAGAAGCTCAAGGATGGTACCGATCGATGTGCGCTACCCCATTTAGTGGGGGTAGAGCCTACTTGCAAGTCTCTCCGACCTTCACAAAAAAAGTTATTCAAGAATATCTCCTCAGATTTGGGGGAATTTCGTCGGTCGACCTCTTCCGAAGGTCGTACAAGCTCGGGGATGGTACCAATCGATCCGCAGGACCCAAATTAGTCCAGATGCAACCACTTTCCAAGTCTCTCCGACCTTCACAAAAAAAGTTATTCAAGAATATCTCTTTCTCCTATGTGCTTTCATCCCTAACCCTAACCCTAACCCTTCCGAAAGTCGGAGAAGCTCAAGGATGGTACCGATCGATGCGCGCTACCCCATTTAGTGGGGGTAGAGCCTACTTGCAAGTCTCTCCGACCTTCACAAAAAAAGTTATTCAAGAATATCTCTTTCTCCTATGTGCTTTCATCCCTAACCCTAACCCTAACCCTTCCGAAAGTCGGAGAAGCTCAAGGATGGTACCGATCGATGCGCGCTACCCCATTTAGTGGGGGTAGAGCCTACTTGCAAGTCTCTCCGACCTTCACAAAAAAAGTTATTCAAGAATATCTCTTTCTCCTATGTGCTTTCATCCCTAACCCTAACCCTAACCCTTCCGAAAGTCGGAGAAGCTCAAGGATGGTACCGATCGATGCGCGCTACCCCATTTAGTGGGGGTAGAGCCTACTTGCAAGTCTCTCCGACCTTCACAAAAAAAGTTATTCAAGAATATCTCTTTCTCCTATGTGCTTTCATCCCTAACCCTAACCCTAACCCTTCCGAAAGTCGGAGAAGCTCAAGGATGGTACCGATCGATGTGCGCTACCCCATTTAGTGGGGGTAGAGCCTACTTGCAAGTCTCTCCGACCTTCACAAAAAAAGTTATTCAAGAATATCTCCTCAGATTTGGGGGAATTTCGTCGGTCGACCTCTTCCGAAGGTCGTACAAGCTCGGGGATGGTACCAATCGATCCGCAGGACCCAAATTAGTCCAGATGCAACCACTTTCCAAGTCTCTCCGACCTTCACAAAAAAAGTTATTCAAGAATATCTCTTTCTCCTATGTGCTTTCATCCCTAACCCTAACCCTAACCCTTCCGAAAGTCGGAGAAGCTCAAGGATGGTACCGATCGATGCGCGCTACCCTATTTAGTGGGGGTAGAGCCTACTTGCAAGTCTCTCCGACCTTCACAAAAAAAGTTATTCAAGAATATCTCTTTCTCCTATGTGCTTTCATCCCTAACCCTAACCCTAACCCTTCCGAAAGTCGGAGAAGCTCAAGGATGGTACCGATCGATGCGCGCTACCCCATTTAGTGGGGGTAGAGCCTACTTGCAAGTCTCTCCGACCTTCACAAAAAAAGTTATTCAAGAATATCTCTTTCTCCTATGTGCTTTCATCCCTAACCCTAACCCTAACCCTTCCGAAAGTCGGAGAAGCTCAAGGATGGTACTGATCGATGCGCGCTACCCCATTTAGTGGGGGTAGAGCCTACTTGCAAGTCTCTCCGACCTTCACAAAAAAAGTTATTCAAGAATATCTCTTTCTCCTATGTGCTTTCATCCCTAACCCTAACCCTAACCCTTCCGAAAGTCGGAGAAGCTCAAGGATGGTACCGATCGATGTGCGCTATCCCATTTAGTGGGGGTAGAGCCTACTTGCAAGTCTCTCCGACCTTCACAAAAAAAGTTATTCAAGAATATCTCCTCAGATTTGGGGGAATTTCGTCGGTCGACCTCTTCCGAAGGTCGTACAAGCTCGGGGATGGTACCAATCGATCCGCAGGACCCAAATTAGTCCAGATGCAACCACTTTCCAAGTCTCTCCGACCTTCACAAAAAAAGTTATTCAAGAATATCTCTTTCTCCTATGTGCTTTCATCCCTAACCCTAACCCTAACCCTTCCGAAAGTCGGAGAAGCTCAAGGATGGTACTGATCGATGCGCGCTACCCCATTTAGTGGGGGTAGAGCCTACTTGCAAGTCTCTCCGACCTTCACAAAAAAAGTTATTCAAGAATATCTCTTTCTCCTATGTGCTTTCATCCCTAACCCTAACCCTAACCCTTCCGAAAGTCGGAGAAGCTCAAGGATGGTACCGATCGATGCGCGCTACCCCATTTAGTGGGGGTAGAGCCTACTTGCAAGTCTCTCCGACCTTCACAAAAAAAGTTATTCAAGAATATCTCTTTCTCCTATGTGCTTTCATCCCTAACCCTAACCCTAACCCTTCCGAAAGTCGGAGAAGCTCAAGGATGGTACCGATCGATGCGCGCTACCCCATTTAGTGGGGGTAGAGCCTACTTGCAAGTCTCTCCGACCTTCACAAAAAAAGTTATTCAAGAATATCTCTTTCTCCTATGTGCTTTCATCCCTAACCCTAACCCTAACCCTTCCAAAAGTCGGAGAAGCTCAAGGATGGTACCGATCGATGCGCGCTACCCCATTTAGTGGGGGTAGAGCCTACTTGCAAGTCTCTCCGACCTTCACAAAAAAAGTTATTCAAGAATATCTCTTTCTCCTATGTGCTTTCATCCCTAACCCTAACCCTAACCCTTCCGAAAGTCGGAGAAGCTCAAGGATGGTACCGATCGATGTGCGCTACCCCATTTAGTGGGGGTAGAGCCTACTTGCAAGTCTCTCCGACCTTCACAAAAAAAGTTATTCAAGAATATCTCCTCAGATTTGGGGGAATTTCGTCGGTCGACCTCTTCCGAAGGTCGTACAAGCTCGGGGATGGTACCAATCGATCCGCAGGACCCAAATTAGTCCAGATGCAACCACTTTCCAAGTCTCTCCGACCTTCACAAAAAAAGTTATTCAAGAATATCTCTTTCTCCTATGTGCTTTCATCCCTAACCCTAACCCTAACCCTTCCGAAAGTCGGAGAAGCTCAAGGATGGTACCGATCGATGCGCGCTACCCTATTTAGTGGGGGTAGAGCCTACTTGCAAGTCTCTCCGACCTTCACAAAAAAAGTTATTCAAGAATATCTCTTTCTCCTATGTGCTTTCATCCCTAACCCTAACCCTAACCCTTCCGAAAGTCGGAGAAGCTCAAGGATGGTACCGATCGATGCGCGCTACCCCATTTAGTGGGGGTAGAGCCTACTTGCAAGTCTCTCCGACCTTCACAAAAAAAGTTATTCAAGAATATCTCTTTCTCCTATGTGCTTTCATCCCTAACCCTAACCCTTCCGAAAGTCGGAGAAGCTCAAGGATGGTACCGATCGATGTGCGCTACCCCATTTAGTGGGGGTAGAGCCTACTTGCAAGTCTCTCCGACCTTCACAAAAAAAGTTATTCAAGAATATCTCCTCAGATTTGGGGGAATTTCGTCGGTCGACCTCTTCCGAAGGTCGTACAAGCTCGGGGATGGTACCAATCGATCCGCAGGACCCAAATTAGTCCAGATGCAACCACTTTCCAAGTCTCTCCGACCTTCACAAAAAAAGTTATTCAAGAATATCTCTTTCTCCTATGTGCTTTCATCCCTAACCCTAACCCTAACCCTTCCGAAAGTCGGAGAAGCTCAAGGATGGTACCGATCGATGCGCGCTACCCTATTTAGTGGGGGTAGAGCCTACTTGCAAGTCTCTCCGACCTTCACAAAAAAAGTTATTCAAGAATATCTCTTTCTCCTATGTGCTTTCATCCCTAACCCTAACCCTAACCCTTCCGAAAGTCGGAGAAGCTCAAGGATGGTACCGATCGATGCGCGCTACCCCATTTAGTGGGGGTAGAGCCTACTTGCAAGTCTCTCCGACCTTCACAAAAAAAGTTATTCAAGAATATCTCTTTCTCCTATGTGCTTTCATCCCTAACCCTAACCCTTCCGAAAGTCGGAGAAGCTCAAGGATGGTACCGATCGATGCGCGCTACCCCATTTAGTGGGGGTAGAGCCTACTTGCAAGTCTCTCCGACCTTCACAAAAAAAGTTATTCAAGAATATCTCCTCAGATTTGGGGGAATTTCGTCGGTCGACCTCTTCCGAAGGTCGTACAAGCTCGGGGATGGTACCAATCGATCCGCAGGACCCAAATTAGTCCAGATGCAACCACTTTCCAAGTCTCTCCGACCTTCACAAAAAAAGTTATTCAAGAATATCTCTTTCTCCTATGTGCTTTCATCCCTAACCCTAACCCTAACCCTTCCGAAAGTCGGAGAAGCTCAAGGATGGTACCGATCGATGCGCGCTACCCCATTTAGTGGGGGTAGAGCCTACTTGCAAGTCTCTCCGACCTTCACAAAAAAAGTTATTCAAGAATATCTCTTTCTCCTATGTGCTTTCATCCCTAACCCTAACCCTAACCCTTCCGAAAGTCGGAGAAGCTCAAGGATGGTACCGATCGATGCGCGCTACCCCATTTAGTGGGGGTAGAGCCTACTTGCAAGTCTCTCCGACCTTCACAAAAAAAGTTATTCAAGAATATCTCTTTCTCCTATGTGCTTTCATCCCTAACCCTAACCCTAACCCTTCCGAAAGTCGGAGAAGCTCAAGGATGGTACCGATCGATGCGCGCTACCCCATTTAGTGGGGGTAGAGCCTACTTGCAAGTCTCTCCGACCTTCACAAAAAAAGTTATTCAAGAATATCTCTTTCTCCTATGTGCTTTCATCCCTAACCCTAACCCTAACCCTTCCGAAAGTCGGAGAAGCTCAAGGATGGTACCGATCGATGCGCGATACCCCATTTAGTGGGGGTAGAGCCTACTTGCAAGTCTCTCCGACCTTCACAAAAAAAGTTATTCAAGAATATCTCTTTCTCCTATGTGCTTTCATCCCTAACCCTAACCCTAACCCTTCCGAAAGTCGGAGAAGCTCAAGGATGGTACCGATCGATGCGCGCAACCCCATTTAGTGGGGGTAGAGCCTACTTGCAAGTCTCTCCGACCTTCACAAAAAAAGTAATTCAAGAATATCTCCTCAGATTTGGGGGAATTTCGTCGGTCGACCTCTTCCGAAGGTCGTACAAGCTCGGGGATGGTACCAATCGATCCGCAGGACCCAAATTAGTCCAGATGCAACCACTTTCCAAGTCTTTCCGACCTTCACAAAAAAAGTTATTCAAGAATATCTCTTTCTCCTATGTGCTTTCATCCCTAACCCTAACCCTAACCCTTCCGAAAGTCGGAGAAGCTCAAGGATGGTACCGATCGATGCGCGCTACCCCATTTAGTGGGGGTAGAGCCTACTTGCAAGTCTCTCCGACCTTCACAAAAAAAGTTATTCAAGAATATCTCTTTCTCCTATGTGCTTTCATCCCTAACCCTAACCCTAACCCTTCCGAAAGTCGGAGAAGCTCAAGGATGGTACCGATCGATGCGCGCAACCCCATTTAGTGGGGGTAGAGCCTACTTGCAAGTCTCTCCGACCTTCACAAAAAAAGTTATTCAAGAATATCTCCTCAGATTTGGGGGAATTTCGTCGGTCGACCTCTTCCGAAGGTCGTACAAGCTCGGGGATGGTACCAATCGATCCGCAGGACCCAAATTAGTCCAGATGCAACCACTTTCCAAGTCTCTCCGACCTTCACAAAAAAAGTTATTCAAGAATATCTCTTTCTCCTATGTGCTTTCATCCCTAACCCTAACCCTAACCCTTCCGAAAGTCGGAGAAGCTCAAGGATGGTACCGATCGATGCGCGCTACCCCATTTAGTGGGGGTAGAGCCTACTTGCAAGTCTCTCCAACCTTCACAAAAAAAGTTATTCAAGAATATCTCTTTCTCCTATGTGCTTTCATCCCTAACCCTAACCCTAACCCTTCCGAAAGTCGGAGAAGCTCAAGGATGGTACCGATCGATGCGCGCTACCCCATTTAGTGGGGGTAGAGCCTACTTGCAAGTCTCTCCGACCTTCACAAAAAAAGTTATTCAAGAATATCTCCTCAGATTTGGGGGAATTTCGTCGGTCGACCTCTTCCGAAGGTCGTACAAGCTCGGGGATGGTACCAATCGATCCGCAGGACCCAAATTAGTCCAGATGCAACCACTTTCCAAGTCTCTCCGACCTTCACAAAAAAAGTTATTCAAGAATATCTCTTTCTCCTATGTGCTTTCATCCCTAACCCTAACCCTAACCCTTCCGAAAGTCGGAGAAGCTCAAGGATGGTACTGATCGATGCGCGCTACCCCATTTAGTGGGGGTAGAGCCTACTTGCAAGTCTCTCCGACCTTCACAAAAAAAGTTATTCAAGAATATCTCTTTCTCCTATGTGCTTTCATCCCTAACCCTAACCCTAACCCTTCCGAAAGTCGGAGAAGCTCAAGGATGGTACCGATCGATGCGCGCTACCCCATTTAGTGGGGGTAGAGCCTACTTGCAAGTCTCTCCGACCTTCACAAAAAAAGTTATTCAAGAATATCTCTTTCTCCTATGTGCTTTCATCCCTAACCCTAACCCTAACCCTTCCGAAAGTCGGAGAAGCTCAAGGATGGTACCGATCGATGCGCGCTACCCCATTTAGTGGGGGTAGAGCCTACTTGCAAGTCTCTCCGACCTTCACAAAAAAAGTTATTCAAGAATATCTCTTTCTCCTATGTGCTTTCATCCCTAACCCTAACCCTAACCCTTCCGAAAGTCGGAGAAGCTCAAGGATGGTACCGATCGATGCGCGCTACCCCATTTAGTGGGGGTAGAGCCTACTTGCAAGTCTCTCCGACCTTCACAAAAAAAGTTATTCAAGAATATCTCTTTCTCCTATGTGCTTTCATCCCTAACCCTAACCCTAACCCTTCCGAAAGTCGGAGAAGCTCAAGGATGCTACCGATCGATGCGCGCAACCCCATTTAGTGGGGGTAGAGCCTACTTGCAAGTCTCTCCGACCTTCACAAAAAA
>NW_026870670.1:0-78585 GCF_963576545.1 Limanda limanda | reverse complement strand
AATATCTCCTCAGATTTGGGGGAATTTCGTCGGTCGACCTCTTCCGAAGGTCGTACAAGCTCGGGGATGGTACCAATCGATCCGCAGGACCCAAATTAGTCCAGATGCAACCACTTTCCAAGTCTCTCCGACCTTCACAAAAAAAGTTATTCAAGAATATCTCTTTCTCCTATGTGCTTTCATCCCTAACCCTAACCCTAACCCTTCCGAAAGTCGGAGAAGCTCAAGGATGGTACCGATCGATGCGCGCTACCCCATTTAGTGGGGGTAGAGCCTACTTGCAAGTCTCTCCGACCTTCACAAAAAAAGTTATTCAAGAATATCTCTTTCTCCTATGTGCTTTCATCCCTAACCCTAACCCTAACCCTTCCGAAAGTCGGAGAAGCTCAAGGATGGTACCGATCGATGCGCGCTACCCCATTTAGTGGGGGTAGAGCCTACTTGCAAGTCTCTCCGACCTTCACAAAAAAAGTTATTCAAGAATATCTCTTTCTCCTATGTGCTTTCATCCCTAACCCTAACCCTTCCGAAAGTCGGAGAAGCTCAAGGATGGTACCGATCGATGCGCGCAACCCCATTTAGTGGGGGTAGAGCCTACTTGCAAGTCTCTCCGACCTTCACAAAAAAAGTTATTCAAGAATATCTCCTCAGATTTGGGGGAATTTCGTCGGTCGACCTCTTCCGAAGGTCGTACAAGCTCGGGGATGGTACCAATCGATCCGCAGGACCCAAATTAGTCCAGATGCAACCACTTTCCAAGTCTCTCCGACCTTCACAAAAAAAGTTATTCAAGAATATCTCTTTCTCCTATGTGCTTTCATCCCTAACCCTAACCCTAACCCTTCCGAAAGTCGGAGAAGCTCAAGGATGGTACCGATCGATGCGCGCTACCCCATTTAGTGGGGGTAGAGCCTACTTGCAAGTCTCTCCGACCTTCACAAAAAAAGTTATTCAAGAATATCTCTTTCTCCTATGTGCTTTCATCCCTAACCCTAACCCTTCCGAAAGTCGGAGAAGCTCAAGGATGGTACCGATCGATGCGCGCTACCCCATTTAGTGGGGGTAGAGCCTACTTGCAAGTCTCTCCGACCTTCACAAAAAAAGTTATTCAAGAATATCTCTTTCTCCTATGTGCTTTCATCCCTAACCCTAACCCTAACCCTTCCGAAAGTCGGAGAAGCTCAAGGATGGTACCGATCGATGCGCGCAACCCCATTTAGTGGGGGTAGAGCCTACTTCCAAGTCTCTCCGACCTTCACAAAAAAAGTTATTCAAGAATATCTCCTCAGATTTGGGGGAATTTCGTCGGTCGACCTCTTTCGAAGGTCGTACAAGCTCGGGGATGGTACCAATCGATCCGCAGGACCCAAATTAGTCCAGATGCAACCACTTTCCAAGTCTCTCCGACTTTCACAAAAAAAGTTATTCAAGAATATCTCTTTCTCCTATGTGCTTTCATCCCTAACCCTAACCCTAACCCTTCCGAAAGTCGGAGAAGCTCAAGGATGGTACCGATCGATGCGCGCTACCCCATTTAGTGGGGGTAGAGCCTACTTGCAAGTCTCTCCGACCTTCACAAAAAAAGTTATTCAAGAATATCTCCTCAGATTTGGGGGAATTTCGTCGGTCGACCTCTTCCGAAGGTCGTACAAGCTCGGGGATGGTACCAATCGATCCGCAGGACCCAAATTAGTCTAGATGCAACCACTTTCCAAGTCTCTCCGACCTTCACAAAAAAAGTTATTCAAGAATATCTCTTTCTCCTATGTGCTTTCATCCCTAACCCTAACCCTAACCCTTCCGAAAGTCGGAGAAGCTCAAGGATGGTACCGATCGATGCGCGCTACCCCATTTAGTGGGGGTAGAGCCTACTTGCAAGTCTCTCCGACCTTCACAAAAAAAGTTATTCAAGAATATCTCTTTCTCCTATGTGCTTTCATCCCTAACCCTAACCCTAACCCTTCCGAAAGTCGGAGAAGCTCAAGGATGGTACCGATCGATGCGCGCAACCCCATTTAGTGGGGGTAGAGCCTACTTGCAAGTCTCTCCGACCTTCACAAAAAAAGTTATTCAAGAATATCTCCTCAGATTTGGGGGAATTTCGTCGGTCGACCTCTTTCGAAGGTCGTACAAGCTCGGGGATGGTACCAATCGATCCGCAGGACCCAAATTAGTCCAGATGCAACCACTTTCCAAGTCTCTCCGACCTTCACAAAAAAAGTTATTCAAGAATATCTCTTTCTCCTATGTGCTTTCATCCCTAACCCTAACCCTAACCCTTCCGAAAGTCGGAGAAGCTCAAGGATGGTACCGATCGATGCGCGCTACCCCATTTAGTGGGGGTAGAGCCTACTTGCAAGTCTCTCCGACCTTCACAAAAAAAGTTATTCAAGAATATCTCTTTCTCCTATGTGCTTTCATCCCTAACC
The DNA here is from genome assembly GCF_963576545.1 of Limanda limanda. Taxonomy (NCBI): domain Eukaryota; kingdom Metazoa; phylum Chordata; class Actinopteri; order Pleuronectiformes; family Pleuronectidae; genus Limanda; species Limanda limanda. Next base: position 76,156 of record NW_026870670.1, on the reverse strand, counting down.
CTAACCCTTCCGAAAGTCGGAGAAGCTCAAAGATGGTACTGATCGATGCGCGCAACCCCATTTAGTGGGGGTAGAGCCTACTTGCAAGTCTCTCCGACCTTCACAAAAAAAGTTATTCAAGAATATCTCCTCAGATTTGGGGGAATTTCGTCGGTCGACCTCTTCCGAAGGTCGTACAAGCTCGGGGATGGTACCAATCGATCCGCAGGACCCAAATTAGTCCAGATGCAACCACTTTCCAAGTCTCTCCGACCTTCACAAAAAAAGTTATTCAAGAATATCTCTTTCTCCTATGTGCTTTCATCCCTAACCCTAACCCTAACCCTTCCGAAAGTCGGAGAAGCTCAAGGATGGTACCGATCGATGCGCGCTACCCCATTTAGTGGGGGTAGAGCCTACTTGCAAGTCTCTCCGACCTTCACAAAAAAAGTTATTCAAGAATATCTCTTTCTCCTATGTGCTTTCATCCCTAACCCTAACCCTTCCGAAAGTCGGAGAAGCTCAAGGATGGTACCGATCGATGCGCGCTACCCCATTTAGTGGGGGTAGAGCCTACTTGCAAGTCTCTCCGACCTTCACAAAAAAAGTTATTCAAGAATATCTCTTTCTCCTATGTGCTTTCATCCCTAACCCTAACCCTTCCGAAAGTCGGAGAAGCTCAAGGATGGTACCGATCGATGCGCGCAACCCCATTTAGTGGGGGTAGAGCCTACTTGCAAGTCTCTCCGACCTTCACAAAAAAAGTTATTCAAGAATATCTCCTCAGATTTGGGGGAATTTCGTCGGTCGACCTCTTCCGAAGGTCGTACAAGCTCGGGGATGGTACCAATCGATCCGCAGGACCCAAATTAGTCCAGATGCAACCACTTTCCAAGTCTCTCCGACCTTCACAAAAAAAGTTATTCAAGAATATCTCTTTCTCCTATGTGCTTTCATCCCTAACCCTAACCCTAACCCTTCCGAAAGTCGGAGAAGCTCAAGGATGGTACCGATCGATGCGCGCTACCCCATTTAGTGGGGGTAGAGCCTACTTGCAAGTCTCTCCGACCTTCACAAAAAAAGTTATTCAAGAATATCTCTTTCTCCTATGTGCTTTCATCCCTAACCCTAACCCTAACCCTTCCGAAAGTCGGAGAAGCTCAAGGATGGTACCGATCGATGCGCGCTACCCCATTTAGTGGGGGTAGAGCCTACTTGCAAGTCTCTCCGACCTTCACAAAAAAAGTTATTCAAGAATATCTCTTTCTCCTATGTGCTTTCATCCCTAACCCTAACCCTAACCCTTCCGAAAGTCGGAGAAGCTCAAGGATGGTACCGATCGATGCGCGCAACCCCATTTAGTGGGGGTAGAGCCTACTTCCAAGTCTCTCCGACCTTCACAAAAAAAGTTATTCAAGAATATCTCCTCAGATTTGGGGGAATTTCGTCGGTCGACCTCTTTCGAAGGTCGTACAAGCTCGGAGATGGTACCAATCGATCCGCAGGACCCAAATTAGTCCAGATGCAACCACTTTCCAAGTCTCTCCGACCTTCACAAAAAAAGTTATTCAAGAATATCTCTTTCTCCTATGTGCTTTCATCCCTAACCCTAACCCTAACCCTTCCGAAAGTCGGAGAAGCTCAAGGATGGTACCGATCGATGCGCGCTACCCCATTTAGTGGGGGTAGAGCCTACTTGCAAGTCTCTCCGACCTTCACAAAAAAAGTTATTCAAGAATATCTCCTCAGATTTGGGGGAATTTCGTCGGTCGACCTCTTCCGAAGGTCGTACAAGCTCGGGGATGGTACCAATCGATCCGCAGGACCCAAATTAGTCTAGATGCAACCACTTTCCAAGTCTCTCCGACCTTCACAAAAAAAGTTATTCAAGAATATCTCTTTCTCCTATGTGCTTTCATCCCTAACCCTAACCCTAACCCTTCCGAAAGTCGGAGAAGCTCAAGGATGGTACCGATCGATGCGCGCTACCCCATTTAGTGGGGGTAGAGCCTACTTGCAAGTCTCTCCGACCTTCACAAAAAAAGTTATTCAAGAATATCTCTTTCTCCTATGTGCTTTCATCCCTAACCCTAACCCTAACCCTTCCGAAAGTCGGAGAAGCTCAAGGATGGTACCGATCGATGCGCGCAACCCCATTTAGTGGGGGTAGAGCCTACTTGCAAGTCTCTCCGACCTTCACAAAAAAAGTTATTCAAGAATATCTCCTCAGATTTGGGGGAATTTCGTCGGTCGACCTCTTTCGAAGGTCGTACAAGCTCAAGGATGGTACCAATCGATCCGCAGGACCCAAATTAGTCCAGATGCAACCACTTTCCAAGTCTCTCCGACCTTCACAAAAAAAGTTATTCAAGAATATCTCTTTCTCCTATGTGCTTTCATCCCTAACCCTAACCCTAACCCTTCCGAAAGTCGGAGAAGCTCAAGGATGGTACCGATCGATGCGCGCTACCCCATTTAGTGGGGGTAGAGCCTACTTGCAAGTCTCTCCGACCTTCACAAAAAAAGTTATTCAAGAATATCTCTTTCTCCTATGTGCTTTCATCCCTAACCCTAACCCTAACCCTTCCGAAAGTCGGAGAAGCTCAAGGATGGTACCGATCGATGTGCGCAACCCCATTTAGTGGGGGTAGAGCCTACTTGCAAGTCTCTCCGACCTTCACAAAAAAAGTTATTCAAGAATATCTCCTCAGATTTGGGGGAATTTCGTCGGTCGACCTCTTCCGAAGGTCGTACAAGCTCGGGGATGGTACCAATCGATCCGCATGACCCAAATTAGTCCAGATGCAACCACTTTCCAAGTCTCTCCGACCTTCACAAAAAAAGTTATTCAAGAATATCTCTTTCTCCTATGTGCTTTCATCCCTAACCCTAACCCTAACCCTTCCGAAAGTCGGAGAAGCTCAAGGATGGTACCGATCGATGCGCGCTACCCCATTTAGTGGGGGTAGAGCCTACTTGCAAGTCTCTCCGACCTTCACAAAAAAAGTTATTCAAGAATATCTCTTTCTCCTATGTGCTTTCATCCCTAACCCTAACCCTAACCCTTCCGAAAGTCGGAGAAGCTCAAGGATGGTACCGATCGATGCGCGCAACCCCATTTAGTGGGGGTAGAGCCTACTTCCAAGTCTCTCCGACCTTCACAAAAAAAGTTATTCAAGAATATCTCCTCAGATTTGGGGGAATTTCGTCGGTCGACCTCTTTCGAAGGTCGTACAAGCTCGGGGATGGTACCAATCGATCTGCAGGACCCAAATTAGTCCAGATGCAACCACTTTCCAAGTCTCTCCGACCTTCAGAAAAAAAGTTATTCAAGAATATCTCTTTCTCCTATGTGCTTTCATCCCTAACCCTAACCCTAACCCTTCCGAAAGTCGGAGAAGCTCAAGGATGGTACCGATCGATGCGCGCTACCCCATTTAGTGGGGGTAGAGCCTACTTGCAAGTCTCTCCGACCTTCACAAAAAAAGTTATTCAAGAATATCTCCTCAGATTTGGGGGAATTTCGTCGGTCGACCTCTTCCGAAGGTCGTACAAGCTCGGGGATGGTACCAATCGATCCGCAGGACCCAAATTAGTCCAGATGCAACCACTTTCCAAGTCTCTCCGACCTTCACAAAAAAAGTTATTCAAGAATATCTCTTTTTCCTATGTGCTTTCATCCCTAACCCTAACCCTAACCCTTCCGAAAGTCGGAGAAGCTCAAGGATGGTACCGATCGATGCGCGCTACCCCATTTAGTGGGGGTAGAGCCTACTTGCAAGTCTCTCCGACCTTCACAAAAAAAGTTATTCAAGAATATCTCTTTCTCCTATGTGCTTTCATCCCTAACCCTAACCCTAACCCTTCCGAAAGTCGGAGAAGCTCAAGGATGGTACCGATCGATGCGCGCAACCCCATTTAGTGGGGGTAGAGCCTACTTGCAAGTCTCTCCGACCTTCACAAAAAAAGTTATTCAAGAATATCTCCTCAGATTTGGGGGAATTTCGTCGGTCGACCTCTTTCGAAGGTCGTACAAGCTCGGGGATGGTACCAATCGATCCGCAGGACCCAAATTAGTCCAGATGCAACCACTTTCCAAGTCTCTCCGACCTTCACAAAAAAAGTTATTCAAGAATATCTCTTTCTCCTATGTGCTTTCATCCCTAACCCTAACCCTAACCCTTCCGAAAGTCGGAGAAGCTCAAGGATGGTACCGATCGATGCGCGCTACCCCATTTAGTGGGGGTAGAGCCTACTTGCAAGTCTCTCCGACCTTCACAAAAAAAGTTATTCAAGAATATCTCTTTCTCCTATGTGCTTTCATCCCTAACCCTAACCCTAACCCTTCCGAAAGTCGGAGAAGCTCAAGGATGGTACCGATCGATGCGCGCAACCCCATTTAGTGGGGGTAGAGCCTACTTGCAAGTCTCTCCGACCTTCACAAAAAAAGTTATTCAAGAATATCTCCTCAGATTTGGGGGAATTTCGTCGGTCGACCTCTTTCGAAGGTCGTACAAGCTCGGGGATGGTACCAATCGATCCGCAGGACCCAAATTAGTCCAGATGCAACCACTTTCCAAGTCTCTCCGACCTTCACAAAAAAAGTTATTCAAGAATATCTCTTTCTCCTATGTGCTTTCATCCCTAACCCTAACCCTAACCCTTCCGAAAGTCGGAGAAGCTCAAGGATGGTACCGATCGATGCGCGCTACCCCATTTAGTGGGGGTAGAGCCTACTTGCAAGTCTCTCCGACCTTCACAAAAAAAGTTATTCAAGAATATCTCCTCAGATTTGGGGGAATTTCGTCGGTCGACCTCTTCCGAAGGTCGTACAAGCTCGAGGATGGTACCAATCGATCTGCAGGACCCAAATTAGTCCAGATGCAACCACTTTCCAAGTCTCTCCGACCTTCACAAAAAAAGTTATTCAAGAATATCTCTTTCTCCTATGTGCTTTCATCCCTAACCCTAACCCTAACCCTTCCGAAAGTCGGAGAAGCTCAAGGATGGTACCGATCGATGTGCGCTACCCCATTTAGTGGGGGTAGAGCCTACTTGCAAGTCTCTCCGACCTTCACAAAAAACGTTATTCAAGAATATCTCTTTCTCCTATGTGCTTTCATCCCTAACCCTAACCCTAACCCTTCCGAAAGTCGGAGAAGCTCAAGGATGGTACCGATCGATGCGCGCTACCCCATTTAGTGGGGGTAGAGCCTACTTGCAAGTCTCTCCGACCTTCACAAAAAAAGTTATTCAAGAATATCTCCTCAGATTTGGGGGAATTTCGTCGGTCGACCTCTTCCGAAGGTCGTACAAGCTCGGGGATGGTACCAATCGATCCGCAGGACCCAAATTAGTCCAGATGCAACCACTTTCCAAGTCTCTCCGACCTTCACAAAAAAAGTTATTCAAGAATATCTCTTTCTCCTATGTGCTTTCATCCCTAACCCTAACCCTAACCCTTCCGAAAGTCGGAGAAGCTCAAGGATGGTACCGATCGATGCGCGCTACCCCATTTAGTGGGGGTAGAGCCTACTTGCAAGTCTCTCCGACCTTCACAAAAAAAGTTATTCAAGAATATCTCTTTCTCCTATGTGCTTTCATCCCTAACCCTAACCCTAACCCTTCCGAAAGTCGGAGAAGCTCAAGGATGGTACCGATCGATGCGCGCTACCCCATTTAGTGGGGGTAGAGCCTACTTGCAAGTCTCTCCGACCTTCACAAAAAAAGTTATTCAAGAATATCTCTTTCTCCTATGTGCTTTCATCCCTAACCCTAACCCTTCCGAAAGTCGGAGAAGCTCAAGGATGGTACCGATCGATGCGCGCTACCCCATTTAGTGGGGGTAGAGCCTACTTGCAAGTCTCTCCGACCTTCACAAAAAAAGTTATTCAAGAATATCTCTTTCTCCTATGTGCTTTCATCCCTAACCCTAACCCTAACCCTTCCGAAAGTCGGAGAAGCTCAAGGATGGTACCGATCGATGCGCGCAACCCCATTTAGTGGGGGTAGAGCCTACTTGCAAGTCTCTCCGACCTTCACAAAAAAAGTTATTCAAGAATATCTCCTCAGATTTGGGGGAATTTCGTCGGTCGACCTCTTTCGAAGGTCGTACAAGCTCGGGGATGGTACCAATCGATCCGCAGGACCCAAATTAGTCCAGATGCAACCACTTTCCAAGTCTCTCCGACCTTCACAAAAAAAGTTATTCAAGAATATCTCTTTCTCCTATGTGCTTTCATCCCTAACCCTAACCCTAACCCTTCCGAAAGTCGGAGAAGCTCAAGGATGATACCGATCGATGCGCGCTACCCCATTTAGTGGGGGTAGAGCCTACTTGCAAGTCTCTCCGACCTTCACAAAAAAAGTTATTCAAGAATATCTCTTTCTCCTATGTGCTTTCATCCCTAACCCTAACCCTTCCGAAAGTCGGAGAAGCTCAAGGATGGTACCGATCGATGCGCGCAACCCCATTTAGTGGGGGTAGAGCCTACTTGCAAGTCTCTCCGACCTTCACAAAAAAAGTTATTCAAGAATATCTCCTCAGATTTGGGGGAATTTCGTCGGTCGACCTCTTCCGAAGGTCGTACAAGCTCGGGGATGGTACCAATCGATCCGCAGGACCCAAATTAGTCCAGATGCAACCACTTTCCAAGTCTCTCCGACCTTCACAAAAAAAGTTATTCAAGAATATCTCTTTCTCCTATGTGCTTTCATCCCTAACCCTAACCCTAACCCTTCCGAAAGTCGGAGAAGCTCAAGGATGGTACCGATCGATGCGCGCTACCCCATTTAGTGGGGGTAGAGCCTACTTGCAAGTCTCTCCGACCTTCACAAAAAAAGTTATTCAAGAATATCTCTTTCTCCTATGTGCTTTCATCCCTAACCCTAACCCTAACCCTTCCGAAAGTCGGAGAAGCTCAAGGATGGTACCGATCGATGCGCGCTACCCCATTTAGTGGGGGTAGAGCCTACTTGCAAGTCTCTCCGACCTTCACAAAAAAAGTTATTCAAGAATATCTCTTTCTCCTATGTGCTTTCATCCCTAACCCTAACCCTAACCCTTCCAAAAGTCGGAGAAGCTCAAGGATGGTACCGATCGATGCGCGCAACCCCATTTAGTGGGGGTAGAGCCTACTTCCAAGTCTCTCCGACCTTCACAAAAAAAGTTATTCAAGAATATCTCCTCAGATTTGGGGGAATTTCGTCGGTCGACCTCTTTCAAAGGTCGTACAAGCTCGGGGATGGTACCAATCGATCTGCAGGACCCAAATTAGTCCAGATGCAACCACTTTCCAAGTCTCTCCGACCTTCACAAAAAAAGTTATTCAAGAATATCTCTTTCTCCTATGTGCTTTCATCCCTAACCCTAACCCTAACCCTTCCGAAAGTCGGAGAAGCTCAAGGATGGTACCGATCGATGCGCGCTACCCCATTTAGTGGGGGTAGAGCCTACTTGCAAGTCTCTCCGACCTTCACAAAAAAAGTTATTCAAGAATATCTCCTCAGATTTGGGGGAATTTCGTCGGTCGACCTCTTTCGAAGGTCGTACAAGCTCGGGGATGGTACCAATCGATCCGCAGGACCCAAATTAGTCCAGATGCAACCACTTTCCAAGTCTCTCCGACCTTCACAAAAAAAGTTATTCAAGAATATCTCTTTCTCCTATGTGCTTTCATCCCTAACCCTAACCCTAACCCTTCCGAAAGTCGGAGAAGCTCAAGGATGGTACCGATCGATGCGCGCTACCCCATTTAGTGGGGGTAGAGCCTACTTGCAAGTCTCTCCGACCTTCACAAAAAAAGTTATTCAAGAATATCTCTTTCTCCTATGTGCTTTCATCCCTAACCCTAACCCTAACCCTTCCGAAAGTCGGAGAAGCTCAAGGATGGTACCGATCGATGCGCGCAACCCCATTTAGTGGGGGTAGAGCCTACTTGCAAGTCTCTCCGACCTTCACAAAAAAAGTTATTCAAGAATATCTCCTCAGATTTGGGGGAATTTCGTCGGTCGACCTCTTTCGAAGGTCGTACAAGCTCGGGGATGGTACCAATCGATCCGCAGGACCCAAATTAGTCCAGATGCAACCACTTTCCAAGTCTCTCCGACCTTCACAAAAAAAGTTATTCAAGAATATCTCTTTCTCCTATGTGCTTTCATCCCTAACCCTAACCCTAACCCTTCCGAAAGTCGGAGAAGCTCAAGGATGGTACCGATCGATGCGCGCTACCCCATTTAGTGGGGGTAGAGCCTACTTGCAAGTCTCTCCGACCTTCACAAAAAAAGTTATTCAAGAATATCTCCTCAGATTTGGGGGAATTTCGTCGGTCGACCTCTTCCGAAGGTCGTACAAGCTCGGGGATGGTACCAATCGATCCGCAGGACCCAAATTAGTCCAGATGCAACCACTTTCCAAGTCTCTCCGACCTTCACAAAAAAAGTTATTCAAGAATATCTCTTTCTCCTATGTGCTTTCATCCCTAACCCTAACCCTAACCCTTCCGAAAGTCGGAGAAGCTCAAGGATGGTACCGATCGATGCGCGCTACCCCATTTAGTGGGGGTAGAGCCTACTTGCAAGTCTCTCCGACCTTCACAAAAAACGTTATTCAAGAATATCTCTTTCTCCTATGTGCTTTCATCCCTAACCCTAACCCTAACCCTTCCGAAAGTCGGAGAAGCTCAAGGATGGTACCGATCGATGCGTGCTACCCCATTTAGTGGGGGTAGAGCCTACTTGCAAGTCTCTCCGACCTTCACAAAAAAAGTTATTCAAGAATATCTCCTCAGATTTGGGGGAATTTCGTCGGTCGACCTCTTCCGAAGGTCGTACAAGCTCGGGGATGGTACCAATCGATCCGCAGGACCCAAATTAGTCCAGATGCAACCACTTTCCAAGTCTCTCCGACCTTCACAAAAAAAGTTATTCAAGAATATCTCTTTCTCCTATGTGCTTTCATCCCTAACCCTAACCCTAACCCTTCCGAAAGTCGGAGAAGCTCAAGGATGGTACCGATCGATGCGCGCTACCCCATTTAGTGGGGGTAGAGCCTACTTGCAAGTCTCTCCGACCTTCACAAAAAAAGTTATTCAAGAATATCTCTTTCTCCTATGTGCTTTCATCCCTAACCCTAACCCTAACCCTTCCGAAAGTCGGAGAAGCTCAAGGATGGTACCGATCGATGCGCGCTACCCCATTTAGTGGGGGTAGAGCCTACTTGCAAGTCTCTCCGACCTTCACAAAAAAAGTTATTCAAGAATATCTCTTTCTCCTATGTGCTTTCATCCCTAACCCTAACCCTAACCCTTCCGAAAGTCGGAGAAGCTCAAGGATGGTACCGATCGATGCGCGCTACCCCATTTAGTGGGGGTAGAGCCTACTTGCAAGTCTCTCCGACCTTCACAAAAAAAGTTATTCAAGAATATCTCTTTCGCCTATGTGCTTTCATCCCTAACCCTAACCCTAACCCTTCCGAAAGTCGGAGAAGCTCAAAGATGGTACCGATCGATGCGCGCAACCCCATTTAGTGGGGGTAGAGCCTACTTGCAAGTCTCTCCGACCTTCACAAAAAAAGTTATTCAAGAATATCTCCTCAGATTTGGGGGAATTTCGTCGGTCGACCTCTTTCGAAGGTCGTACAAGCTCGGGGATGGTACCAATCGATCCGCACGACCCAAATTAGTCCAGATGCAACCACTTTCCAAGTCTCTCCGACCTTCACAAAAAAAGTTATTCAAGAATATCTCTTTCTCCTATGTGCTTTCATCCCTAACCCTAACCCTAACCCTTCCGAAAGTCGGAGAAGCTCAAGGATGGTACCGATCGATGCGCGCTACCCCATTTAGTGGGGGTAGAGCCTACTTGCAAGTCTCTCCGACCTTCACAAAAAAAGTTATTCAAGAATATCTCTTTCTCCTATGTGCTTTCATCCCTAACCCTAACCCTTCCGAAAGTCGGAGAAGCTCAAGGATGGTACCGATCGATGCGCGCAACCCCATTTAGTGGGGGTAGAGCCTACTTGCAAGTCTCTCCGACCTTCACAAAAAAAGTTATTCAAGAATATCTCCTCAGATTTGGGGGAATTTCGTCGGTCGACCTCTTCCGAAGGTCGTACAAGCTCGGGGATGGTACCAATCGATCCGCAGGACCCAAATTAGTCCAGATGCAACCACTTTCCAAGTCTCTCCGACCTTCACAAAAAAAGTTATTCAAGAATATCTCTTTCTCCTATGTGCTTTCATCCCTAACCCTAACCCTAACCCTTCCGAAAGTCGGAGAAGCTCAAGGATGGTACCGATCGATGCGCGCTACCCCATTTAGTGGGGGTAGAGCCTACTTGCAAGTCTCTCCGACCTTCACAAAAAAAGTTATTCAAGAATATCTCTTTCTCCTATGTGCTTTCATCCCTAACCCTAACCCTAACCCTTCCGAAAGTCGGAGAAGCTCAAGGATGGTACCGATCGATGCGCGCTACCCCATTTAGTGGGGGTAGAGCCTACTTGCAAGTCTCTCCGACCTTCACAAAAAAAGTTATTCAAGAATATCTCTTTCTCCTATGTGCTTTCATCCCTAACCCTAACCCTTCCGAAAGTCGGAGAAGCTCAAGGATGGTACCGATCGATGCGCGCAACCCCATTTAGTGGGGGTAGAGCCTACTTGCAAGTCTCTCCGACCTTCACAAAAAAAGTTATTCAAGAATATCTCCTCAGATTTGGGGGAATTTCGTCGGTCGACCTCTTCCGAAGGTCGTACAAGCTCGGGGATGGTACCAATCGATCCGCAGGACCCAAATTAGTCCAGATGCAACTACTTTCCAAGTCTCTCCGACCTTCACAAAAAAAGTTATTCAAGAATATCTCCTCAGATTTGGGGGAATTTCGTCGGTCGACCTCTTTCGAAGGTCGTACAAGCTCGGGGATGGTACCAATCGATCCGCAGGACCCAAATTAGTCCAGATGCAACCACTTTCCAAGTCTCTCCGACCTTCACAAAAAAAGTTATTCAAGAATATCTCTTTCTCCTATGTGCTTTCATCCCTAACCCTAACCCTAACCCTTCCGAAAGTCGGAGAAGCTCAAGGATGGTACCGATCGATGCGCGCTACCCCATTTAGTGGGGGTAGAGCCTACTTGCAAGTCTCTCCGACCTTCACAAAAAAAGTTATTCAAGAATATCTCCTCAGATTTGGGGGAATTTCGTCGGTCGACCTCTTCCGAAGGTCGTACAAGCTCGGGGATGGTACCAATCGATCCGCAGGACCCAAATTAGTCCAGATGCAACCACTTTCCAAGTCTCTCCGACCTTCACAAAAAAAGTTATTCAAGAATATCTCTTTCTCCTATGTGCTTTCATCCCTAACCCTAACCCTAACCCTTCCGAAAGTCGGAGAAGCTCAAGGATGGTACCGATCGATGTGCGCTACCCCATTTAGTGGGGGTAGAGCCTACTTGCAAGTCTCTCCGACCTTCACAAAAAACGTTATTCAAGAATATCTCTTTCTCCTATGTGCTTTCATCCCTAACCCTAACCCTTCCGAAAGTCGGAGAAGCTCAAAGATGGTACTGATCGATGCGCGCAACCCCATTTAGTGGGGGTAGAGCCTACTTGCAAGTCTCTCCGACCTTCACAAAAAAAGTTATTCAAGAATATCTCCTCAGATTTGGGGGAATTTCGTCGGTCGACCTCTTCCGAAGGTCGTACAAGCTCGGGGATGGTACCAATCGATCCGCAGGACCCAAATTAGTCCAGATGCAACCACTTTCCAAGTCTCTCCGACCTTCACAAAAAAAGTTATTCAAGAATATCTCTTTCTCCTATGTGCTTTCATCCCTAACCCTAACCCTAACCCTTCCGAAAGTCGGAGAAGCTCAAGGATGGTACCGATCGATGCGCGCTACCCCATTTAGTGGGGGTAGAGCCTACTTGCAAGTCTCTCCGACCTTCACAAAAAAAGTTATTCAAGAATATCTCTTTCTCCTATGTGCTTTCATCCCTAACCCTAACCCTAACCCTTCCGAAAGTCGGAGAAGCTCAAGGATGGTACCGATCGATGCGCGCTACCCCATTTAGTGGGGGTAGAGCCTACTTGCAAGTCTCTCCGACCTTCACAAAAAAAGTTATTCAAGAATATCTCTTTCTCCTATGTGCTTTCATCCCTAACCCTAACCCTTCCGAAAGTCGGAGAAGCTCAAGGATGGTACCGATCGATGCGCGCAACCCCATTTAGTGGGGGTAGAGCCTACTTGCAAGTCTCTCCGACCTTCACAAAAAAAGTTATTCAAGAATATCTCCTCAGATTTGGGGGAATTTCGTCGGTCGACCTCTTCCGAAGGTCGTACAAGCTCGGGGATGGTACCAATCGATCCGCAGGACCCAAATTAGTCCAGATGCAACCACTTTCCAAGTCTCTCCGACCTTCACAAAAAAAGTTATTCAAGAATATCTCTTTCTCCTATGTGCTTTCATCCCTAACCCTAACCCTAACCCTTCCGAAAGTCGGAGAAGCTCAAGGATGGTACCGATCGATGCGCGCTACCCCATTTAGTGGGGGTAGAGCCTACTTGCAAGTCTCTCCGACCTTCACAAAAAAAGTTATTCAAGAATATCTCTTTCTCCTATGTGCTTTCATCCCTAACCCTAACCCTAACCCTTCCGAAAGTCGGAGAAGCTCAAGGATGGTACCGATCGATGCGCGCTACCCCATTTAGTGGGGGTAGAGCCTACTTGCAAGTCTCTCCGACCTTCACAAAAAAAGTTATTCAAGAATATCTCTTTCTCCTATGTGCTTTCATCCCTAACCCTAACCCTAACCCTTCCGAAAGTCGGAGAAGCTCAAGGATGGTACCGATCGATGCGCGCAACCCCATTTAGTGGGGGTAGAGCCTACTTCCAAGTCTCTCCGACCTTCACAAAAAAAGTTATTCAAGAATATCTCCTCAGATTTGGGGGAATTTCGTCGGTCGACCTCTTTCGAAGGTCGTACAAGCTCGGAGATGGTACCAATCGATCCGCAGGACCCAAATTAGTCCAGATGCAACCACTTTCCAAGTCTCTCCGACCTTCACAAAAAAAGTTATTCAAGAATATCTCTTTCTCCTATGTGCTTTCATCCCTAACCCTAACCCTAACCCTTCCGAAAGTCGGAGAAGCTCAAGGATGGTACCGATCGATGCGCGCTACCCCATTTAGTGGGGGTAGAGCCTACTTGCAAGTCTCTCCGACCTTCACAAAAAAAGTTATTCAAGAATATCTCCTCAGATTTGGGGGAATTTCGTCGGTCGACCTCTTCCGAAGGTCGTACAAGCTCGGGGATGGTACCAATCGATCCGCAGGACCCAAATTAGTCTAGATGCAACCACTTTCCAAGTCTCTCCGACCTTCACAAAAAAAGTTATTCAAGAATATCTCTTTCTCCTATGTGCTTTCATCCCTAACCCTAACCCTAACCCTTCCGAAAGTCGGAGAAGCTCAAGGATGGTACCGATCGATGCGCGCTACCCCATTTAGTGGGGGTAGAGCCTACTTGCAAGTCTCTCCGACCTTCACAAAAAAAGTTATTCAAGAATATCTCTTTCTCCTATGTGCTTTCATCCCTAACCCTAACCCTAACCCTTCCGAAAGTCGGAGAAGCTCAAGGATGGTACCGATCGATGCGCGCAACCCCATTTAGTGGGGGTAGAGCCTACTTGCAAGTCTCTCCGACCTTCACAAAAAAAGTTATTCAAGAATATCTCCTCAGATTTGGGGGAATTTCGTCGGTCGACCTCTTTCGAAGGTCGTACAAGCTCAAGGATGGTACCAATCGATCCGCAGGACCCAAATTAGTCCAGATGCAACCACTTTCCAAGTCTCTCCGACCTTCACAAAAAAAGTTATTCAAGAATATCTCTTTCTCCTATGTGCTTTCATCCCTAACCCTAACCCTAACCCTTCCGAAAGTCGGAGAAGCTCAAGGATGGTACCGATCGATGCGCGCTACCCCATTTAGTGGGGGTAGAGCCTACTTGCAAGTCTCTCCGACCTTCACAAAAAAAGTTATTCAAGAATATCTCTTTCTCCTATGTGCTTTCATCCCTAACCCTAACCCTAACCCTTCCGAAAGTCGGAGAAGCTCAAGGATGGTACCGATCGATGTGCGCAACCCCATTTAGTGGGGGTAGAGCCTACTTGCAAGTCTCTCCGACCTTCACAAAAAAAGTTATTCAAGAATATCTCCTCAGATTTGGGGGAATTTCGTCGGTCGACCTCTTCCGAAGGTCGTACAAGCTCGGGGATGGTACCAATCGATCCGCATGACCCAAATTAGTCCAGATGCAACCACTTTCCAAGTCTCTCCGACCTTCACAAAAAAAGTTATTCAAGAATATCTCTTTCTCCTATGTGCTTTCATCCCTAACCCTAACCCTAACCCTTCCGAAAGTCGGAGAAGCTCAAGGATGGTACCGATCGATGCGCGCTACCCCATTTAGTGGGGGTAGAGCCTACTTGCAAGTCTCTCCGACCTTCACAAAAAAAGTTATTCAAGAATATCTCTTTCTCCTATGTGCTTTCATCCCTAACCCTAACCCTAACCCTTCCGAAAGTCGGAGAAGCTCAAGGATGGTACCGATCGATGCGCGCAACCCCATTTAGTGGGGGTAGAGCCTACTTCCAAGTCTCTCCGACCTTCACAAAAAAAGTTATTCAAGAATATCTCCTCAGATTTGGGGGAATTTCGTCGGTCGACCTCTTTCGAAGGTCGTACAAGCTCGGGGATGGTACCAATCGATCTGCAGGACCCAAATTAGTCCAGATGCAACCACTTTCCAAGTCTCTCCGACCTTCAGAAAAAAAGTTATTCAAGAATATCTCTTTCTCCTATGTGCTTTCATCCCTAACCCTAACCCTAACCCTTCCGAAAGTCGGAGAAGCTCAAGGATGGTACCGATCGATGCGCGCTACCCCATTTAGTGGGGGTAGAGCCTACTTGCAAGTCTCTCCGACCTTCACAAAAAAAGTTATTCAAGAATATCTCCTCAGATTTGGGGGAATTTCGTCGGTCGACCTCTTTCGAAGGTCGTACAAGCTCGGGGATGGTACCAATCGATCCGCAGGACCCAAATTAGTCCAGATGCAACCACTTTCCAAGTCTCTCCGACCTTCACAAAAAAAGTTATTCAAGAATATCTCTTTCTCCTATGTGCTTTCATCCCTAACCCTAACCCTAACCCTTCCGAAAGTCGGAGAAGCTCAAGGATGGTACCGATCGATGCGCGCTACCCCATTTAGTGGGGGTAGAGCCTACTTGCAAGTCTCTCCGACCTTCACAAAAAAAGTTATTCAAGAATATCTCCTCAGATTTGGGGGAATTTCGTCGGTCGACCTCTTCCGAAGGTCGTACAAGCTCGAGGATGGTACCAATCGATCTGCAGGACCCAAATTAGTCCAGATGCAACCACTTTCCAAGTCTCTCCGACCTTCACAAAAAAAGTTATTCAAGAATATCTCTTTCTCCTATGTGCTTTCATCCCTAACCCTAACCCTAACCCTTCCGAAAGTCGGAGAAGCTCAAGGATGGTACCGATCGATGTGCGCTACCCCATTTAGTGGGGGTAGAGCCTACTTGCAAGTCTCTCCGACCTTCACAAAAAACGTTATTCAAGAATATCTCTTTCTCCTATGTGCTTTCATCCCTAACCCTAACCCTAACCCTTCCGAAAGTCGGAGAAGCTCAAGGATGGTACCGATCGATGCGCGCTACCCCATTTAGTGGGGGTAGAGCCTACTTGCAAGTCTCTCCGACCTTCACAAAAAAAGTTATTCAAGAATATCTCCTCAGATTTGGGGGAATTTCGTCGGTCGACCTCTTCCGAAGGTCGTACAAGCTCGGGGATGGTACCAATCGATCCGCAGGACCCAAATTAGTCCAGATGCAACCACTTTCCAAGTCTCTCCGACCTTCACAAAAAAAGTTATTCAAGAATATCTCTTTCTCCTATGTGCTTTCATCCCTAACCCTAACCCTAACCCTTCCGAAAGTCGGAGAAGCTCAAGGATGGTACCGATCGATGCGCGCTACCCCATTTAGTGGGGGTAGAGCCTACTTGCAAGTCTCTCCGACCTTCACAAAAAAAGTTATTCAAGAATATCTCTTTCTCCTATGTGCTTTCATCCCTAACCCTAACCCTAACCCTTCCGAAAGTCGGAGAAGCTCAAGGATGGTACCGATCGATGCGCGCTACCCCATTTAGTGGGGGTAGAGCCTACTTGCAAGTCTCTCCGACCTTCACAAAAAAAGTTATTCAAGAATATCTCTTTCTCCTATGTGCTTTCATCCCTAACCCTAACCCTTCCGAAAGTCGGAGAAGCTCAAGGATGGTACCGATCGATGCGCGCTACCCCATTTAGTGGGGGTAGAGCCTACTTGCAAGTCTCTCCGACCTTCACAAAAAAAGTTATTCAAGAATATCTCTTTCTCCTATGTGCTTTCATCCCTAACCCTAACCCTAACCCTTCCGAAAGTCGGAGAAGCTCAAGGATGGTACCGATCGATGCGCGCAACCCCATTTAGTGGGGGTAGAGCCTACTTGCAAGTCTCTCCGACCTTCACAAAAAAAGTTATTCAAGAATATCTCCTCAGATTTGGGGGAATTTCGTCGGTCGACCTCTTTCGAAGGTCGTACAAGCTCGGGGATGGTACCAATCGATCCGCAGGACCCAAATTAGTCCAGATGCAACCACTTTCCAAGTCTCTCCGACCTTCACAAAAAAAGTTATTCAAGAATATCTCTTTCTCCTATGTGCTTTCATCCCTAACCCTAACCCTAACCCTTCCGAAAGTCGGAGAAGCTCAAGGATGATACCGATCGATGCGCGCTACCCCATTTAGTGGGGGTAGAGCCTACTTGCAAGTCTCTCCGACCTTCACAAAAAAAGTTATTCAAGAATATCTCTTTCTCCTATGTGCTTTCATCCCTAACCCTAACCCTTCCGAAAGTCGGAGAAGCTCAAGGATGGTACCGATCGATGCGCGCAACCCCATTTAGTGGGGGTAGAGCCTACTTGCAAGTCTCTCCGACCTTCACAAAAAAAGTTATTCAAGAATATCTCCTCAGATTTGGGGGAATTTCGTCGGTCGACCTCTTCCGAAGGTCGTACAAGCTCGGGGATGGTACCAATCGATCCGCAGGACCCAAATTAGTCCAGATGCAACCACTTTCCAAGTCTCTCCGACCTTCACAAAAAAAGTTATTCAAGAATATCTCTTTCTCCTATGTGCTTTCATCCCTAACCCTAACCCTAACCCTTCCGAAAGTCGGAGAAGCTCAAGGATGGTACCGATCGATGCGCGCTACCCCATTTAGTGGGGGTAGAGCCTACTTGCAAGTCTCTCCGACCTTCACAAAAAAAGTTATTCAAGAATATCTCTTTCTCCTATGTGCTTTCATCCCTAACCCTAACCCTAACCCTTCCGAAAGTCGGAGAAGCTCAAGGATGGTACCGATCGATGCGCGCTACCCCATTTAGTGGGGGTAGAGCCTACTTGCAAGTCTCTCCGACCTTCACAAAAAAAGTTATTCAAGAATATCTCTTTCTCCTATGTGCTTTCATCCCTAACCCTAACCCTAACCCTTCCAAAAGTCGGAGAAGCTCAAGGATGGTACCGATCGATGCGCGCAACCCCATTTAGTGGGGGTAGAGCCTACTTCCAAGTCTCTCCGACCTTCACAAAAAAAGTTATTCAAGAATATCTCCTCAGATTTGGGGGAATTTCGTCGGTCGACCTCTTTCAAAGGTCGTACAAGCTCGGGGATGGTACCAATCGATCTGCAGGACCCAAATTAGTCCAGATGCAACCACTTTCCAAGTCTCTCCGACCTTCACAAAAAAAGTTATTCAAGAATATCTCTTTCTCCTATGTGCTTTCATCCCTAACCCTAACCCTAACCCTTCCGAAAGTCGGAGAAGCTCAAGGATGGTACCGATCGATGCGCGCTACCCCATTTAGTGGGGTTAGAGCCTACTTGCAAGTCTCTCCGACCTTCACAAAAAAAGTTATTCAAGAATATCTCCTCAGATTTGGGGGAATTTCGTCGGTCGACCTCTTTCGAAGGTCGTACAAGCTCGGGGATGGTACCAATCGATCCGCAGGACCCAAATTAGTCCAGATGCAACCACTTTCCAAGTCTCTCCGACCTTCACAAAAAAAGTTATTCAAGAATATCTCTTTCTCCTATGTGCTTTCATCCCTAACCCTAACCCTAACCCTTCCGAAAGTCGGAGAAGCTCAAGGATGGTACCGATCGATGCGCGCTACCCCATTTAGTGGGGGTAGAGCCTACTTGCAAGTCTCTCCGACCTTCACAAAAAAAGTTATTCAAGAATATCTCTTTCTCCTATGTGCTTTCATCCCTAACCCTAACCCTAACCCTTCCGAAAGTCGGAGAAGCTCAAGGATGGTACCGATCGATGCGCGCAACCCCATTTAGTGGGGGTAGAGCCTACTTGCAAGTCTCTCCGACCTTCACAAAAAAAGTTATTCAAGAATATCTCCTCAGATTTGGGGGAATTTCGTCGGTCGACCTCTTTCGAAGGTCGTACAAGCTCGGGGATGGTACCAATCGATCCGCAGGACCCAAATTAGTCCAGATGCAACCACTTTCCAAGTCTCTCCGACCTTCACAAAAAAAGTTATTCAAGAATATCTCTTTCTCCTATGTGCTTTCATCCCTAACCCTAACCCTAACCCTTCCGAAAGTCGGAGAAGCTCAAGGATGGTACCGATCGATGCGCGCTACCCCATTTAGTGGGGGTAGAGCCTACTTGCAAGTCTCTCCGACCTTCACAAAAAAAGTTATTCAAGAATATCTCCTCAGATTTGGGGGAATTTCGTCGGTCGACCTCTTCCGAAGGTCGTACAAGCTCGGGGATGGTACCAATCGATCCGCAGGACCCAAATTAGTCCAGATGCAACCACTTTCCAAGTCTCTCCGACCTTCACAAAAAAAGTTATTCAAGAATATCTCTTTCTCCTATGTGCTTTCATCCCTAACCCTAACCCTAACCCTTCCGAAAGTCGGAGAAGCTCAAGGATGGTACCGATCGATGCGCGCTACCCCATTTAGTGGGGGTAGAGCCTACTTGCAAGTCTCTCCGACCTTCACAAAAAACGTTATTCAAGAATATCTCTTTCTCCTATGTGCTTTCATCCCTAACCCTAACCCTAACCCTTCCGAAAGTCGGAGAAGCTCAAGGATGGTACCGATCGATGCGTGCTACCCCATTTAGTGGGGGTAGAGCCTACTTGCAAGTCTCTCCGACCTTCACAAAAAAAGTTATTCAAGAATATCTCCTCAGATTTGGGGGAATTTCGTCGGTCGACCTCTTCCGAAGGTCGTACAAGCTCGGGGATGGTACCAATCGATCCGCAGGACCCAAATTAGTCCAGATGCAACCACTTTCCAAGTCTCTCCGACCTTCACAAAAAAAGTTATTCAAGAATATCTCTTTCTCCTATGTGCTTTCATCCCTAACCCTAACCCTAACCCTTCCGAAAGTCGGAGAAGCTCAAGGATGGTACCGATCGATGCGCGCTACCCCATTTAGTGGGGGTAGAGCCTACTTGCAAGTCTCTCCGACCTTCACAAAAAAAGTTATTCAAGAATATCTCTTTCTCCTATGTGCTTTCATCCCTAACCCTAACCCTAACCCTTCCGAAAGTCGGAGAAGCTCAAGGATGGTACCGATCGATGCGCGCTACCCCATTTAGTGGGGGTAGAGCCTACTTGCAAGTCTCTCCGACCTTCACAAAAAAAGTTATTCAAGAATATCTCTTTCTCCTATGTGCTTTCATCCCTAACCCTAACCCTAACCCTTCCGAAAGTCGGAGAAGCTCAAGGATGGTACCGATCGATGCGCGCTACCCCATTTAGTGGGGGTAGAGCCTACTTGCAAGTCTCTCCGACCTTCACAAAAAAAGTTATTCAAGAATATCTCTTTCTCCTATGTGCTTTCATCCCTAACCCTAACCCTAACCCTTCCGAAAGTCGGAGAAGCTCAAAGATGGTACCGATCGATGCGCGCAACCCCATTTAGTGGGGGTAGAGCCTACTTGCAAGTCTCTCCGACCTTCACAAAAAAAGTTATTCAAGAATATCTCCTCAGATTTGGGGGAATTTCGTCGGTCGACCTCTTTCGAAGGTCGTACAAGCTCGGGGATGGTACCAATCGATCCGCACGACCCAAATTAGTCCAGATGCAACCACTTTCCAAGTCTCTCCGACCTTCACAAAAAAAGTTATTCAAGAATATCTCTTTCTCCTATGTGCTTTCATCCCTAACCCTAACCCTAACCCTTCCGAAAGTCGGAGAAGCTCAAGGATGGTACCGATCGATGCGCGCTACCCCATTTAGTGGGGGTAGAGCCTACTTGCAAGTCTCTCCGACCTTCACAAAAAAAGTTATTCAAGAATATCTCTTTCTCCTATGTGCTTTCATCCCTAACCCTAACCCTTCCGAAAGTCGGAGAAGCTCAAGGATGGTACCGATCGATGCGCGCAACCCCATTTAGTGGGGGTAGAGCCTACTTGCAAGTCTCTCCGACCTTCACAAAAAAAGTTATTCAAGAATATCTCCTCAGATTTGGGGGAATTTCGTCGGTCGACCTCTTCCGAAGGTCGTACAAGCTCGGGGATGGTACCAATCGATCCGCAGGACCCAAATTAGTCCAGATGCAACCACTTTCCAAGTCTCTCCGACCTTCACAAAAAAAGTTATTCAAGAATATCTCTTTCTCCTATGTGCTTTCATCCCTAACCCTAACCCTAACCCTTCCGAAAGTCGGAGAAGCTCAAGGATGGTACCGATCGATGCGCGCTACCCCATTTAGTGGGGGTAGAGCCTACTTGCAAGTCTCTCCGACCTTCACAAAAAAAGTTATTCAAGAATATCTCTTTCTCCTATGTGCTTTCATCCCTAACCCTAACCCTAACCCTTCCGAAAGTCGGAGAAGCTCAAGGATAGTACCGATCGATGCGCGCTACCCCATTTAGTGGGGGTAGAGCCTACTTGCAAGTCTCTCCGACCTTCACAAAAAAAGTTATTCAAGAATATCTCTTTCTCCTATGTGCTTTCATCCCTAACCCTAACCCTTCCGAAAGTCGGAGAAGCTCAAGGATGGTACCGATCGATGCGCGCAACCCCATTTAGTGGGGGTAGAGCCTACTTGCAAGTCTCTCCGACCTTCACAAAAAAAGTTATTCAAGAATATCTCCTCAGATTTGGGGGAATTTCGTCGGTCGACCTCTTCCGAAGGTCGTACAAGCTCGGGGATGGTACCAATCGATCCGCAGGACCCAAATTAGTCCAGATGCAACTACTTTCCAAGTCTCTCCGACCTTCACAAAAAAAGTTATTCAAGAATATCTCCTCAGATTTGGGGGAATTTCGTCGGTCGACCTCTTTCGAAGGTCGTACAAGCTCGGGGATGGTACCAATCGATCCGCAGGACCCAAATTAGTCCAGATGCAACCACTTTCCAAGTCTCTCCGACCTTCACAAAAAAAGTTATTCAAGAATATCTCTTTCTCCTATGTGCTTTCATCCCTAACCCTAACCCTAACCCTTCCGAAAGTCGGAGAAGCTCAAGGATGGTACCGATCGATGCGCGCTACCCCATTTAGTGGGGGTAGAGCCTACTTGCAAGTCTCTCCGACCTTCACAAAAAAAGTTATTCAAGAATATCTCCTCAGATTTGGGGGAATTTCGTCGGTCGACCTCTTCCGAAGGTCGTACAAGCTCGGGGATGGTACCAATCGATCCGCAGGACCCAAATTAGTCCAGATGCAACCACTTTCCAAGTCTCTCCGACCTTCACAAAAAAAGTTATTCAAGAATATCTCTTTCTCCTATGTGCTTTCATCCCTAACCCTAACCCTAACCCTTCCGAAAGTCGGAGAAGCTCAAGGATGGTACCGATCGATGTGCGCTACCCCATTTAGTGGGGGTAGAGCCTACTTGCAAGTCTCTCCGACCTTCACAAAAAACGTTATTCAAGAATATCTCTTTCTCCTATGTGCTTTCATCCCTAACCCTAACCCTAACCCTTCCGAAAGTCGGAGAAGCTCAAGGATGGTACCGATCGATGCGCGCTACCCCATTTAGTGGGGGTAGAGCCTACTTGCAAGTCTCTCCGACCTTCACAAAAAAAGTTATTCAAGAATATCTCCTCAGATTTGGGGGAATTTCGTCGGTCGACCTCTTCCGAAGGTCGTACAAGCTCGGGGATGGTACCAATCGATCCGCAGGACCCAAATTAGTCCAGATGCAACCACTTTCCAAGTCTCTCCGACCTTCACAAAAAAAGTTATTCAAGAATATCTCTTTCTCCTATGTGCTTTCATCCCTAACCCTAACCCTAACCCTTCCGAAAGTCGGAGAAGCTCAAGGATGGTACCGATCGATGCGCGCTACCCCATTTAGTGGGGGTAGAGCCTACTTGCAAGTCTCTCCGACCTTCACAAAAAAAGTTATTCAAGAATATCTCTTTCTCCTATGTGCTTTCATCCCTAACCCTAACCCTAACCCTTCCGAAAGTCGGAGAAGCTCAAGGATGGTACCGATCGATGCGCGCTACCCCATTTAGTGGGGGTAGAGCCTACTTGCAAGTCTCTCCGACCTTCACAAAAAAAGTTATTCAAGAATATCTCTTTCTCCTATGTGCTTTCATCCCTAACCCTAACCCTTCCGAAAGTCGGAGAAGCTCAAGGATGGTACCGATCGATGCGCGCTACCCCATTTAGTGGGGGTAGAGCCTACTTGCAAGTCTCTCCGACCTTCACAAAAAAAGTTATTCAAGAATATCTCTTTCTCCTATGTGCTTTCATCCCTAACCCTAACCCTAACCCTTCCGAAAGTCGGAGAAGCTCAAGGATGGTACCGATCGATGCGCGCAACCCCATTTAGTGGGGGTAGAGCCTACTTGCAAGTCTCTCCGACCTTCACAAAAAAAGTTATTCAAGAATATCTCCTCAGATTTGGGGGAATTTCGTCGGTCGACCTCTTTCGAAGGTCGTACAAGCTCGGGGATGGTACCAATCGATCCGCAGGACCCAAATTAGTCCAGATGCAACCACTTTCCAAGTCTCTCCGACCTTCACAAAAAAAGTTATTCAAGAATATCTCTTTCTCCTATGTGCTTTCATCCCTAACCCTAACCCTAACCCTTCCGAAAGTCGGAGAAGCTCAAGGATGATACCGATCGATGCGCGCTACCCCATTTAGTGGGGGTAGAGCCTACTTGCAAGTCTCTCCGACCTTCACAAAAAAAGTTATTCAAGAATATCTCTTTCTCCTATGTGCTTTCATCCCTAACCCTAACCCTTCCGAAAGTCGGAGAAGCTCAAGGATGGTACCGATCGATGCGCGCAACCCCATTTAGTGGGGGTAGAGCCTACTTGCAAGTCTCTCCGACCTTCACAAAAAAAGTTATTCAAGAATATCTCCTCAGATTTGGGGGAATTTCGTCGGTCGACCTCTTCCGAAGGTCGTACAAGCTCGGGGATGGTACCAATCGATCCGCAGGACCCAAATTAGTCCAGATGCAACCACTTTCCAAGTCTCTCCGACCTTCACAAAAAAAGTTATTCAAGAATATCTCTTTCTCCTATGTGCTTTCATCCCTAACCCTAACCCTAACCCTTCCGAAAGTCGGAGAAGCTCAAGGATGGTACCGATCGATGCGCGCTACCCCATTTAGTGGGGGTAGAGCCTACTTGCAAGTCTCTCCGACCTTCACAAAAAAAGTTATTCAAGAATATCTCTTTCTCCTATGTGCTTTCATCCCTAACCCTAACCCTAACCCTTCCGAAAGTCGGAGAAGCTCAAGGATGGTACCGATCGATGCGCGCTACCCCATTTAGTGGGGGTAGAGCCTACTTGCAAGTCTCTCCGACCTTCACAAAAAAAGTTATTCAAGAATATCTCTTTCTCCTATGTGCTTTCATCCCTAACCCTAACCCTAACCCTTCCAAAAGTCGGAGAAGCTCAAGGATGGTACCGATCGATGCGCGCAACCCCATTTAGTGGGGGTAGAGCCTACTTCCAAGTCTCTCCGACCTTCACAAAAAAAGTTATTCAAGAATATCTCCTCAGATTTGGGGGAATTTCGTCGGTCGACCTCTTTCAAAGGTCGTACAAGCTCGGGGATGGTACCAATCGATCTGCAGGACCCAAATTAGTCCAGATGCAACCACTTTCCAAGTCTCTCCGACCTTCACAAAAAAAGTTATTCAAGAATATCTCTTTCTCCTATGTGCTTTCATCCCTAACCCTAACCCTAACCCTTCCGAAAGTCGGAGAAGCTCAAGGATGGTACCGATCGATGCGCGCTACCCCATTTAGTGGGGGTAGAGCCTACTTGCAAGTCTCTCCGACCTTCACAAAAAAAGTTATTCAAGAATATCTCCTCAGATTTGGGGGAATTTCGTCGGTCGACCTCTTTCGAAGGTCGTACAAGCTCGGGGATGGTACCAATCGATCCGCAGGACCCAAATTAGTCCAGATGCAACCACTTTCCAAGTCTCTCCGACCTTCACAAAAAAAGTTATTCAAGAATATCTCTTTCTCCTATGTGCTTTCATCACTAACCCTAACCCTAACCCTTCCGAAAGTCGGAGAAGCTCAAGGATGGTACCGATCGATGCGCGCTACCCCATTTAGTGGGGGTAGAGCCTACTTGCAAGTCTCTCCGACCTTCACAAAAAAAGTTATTCAAGAATATCTCTTTCTCCTATGTGCTTTCATCCCTAACCCTAACCCTAACCCTTCCGAAAGTCGGAGAAGCTCAAGGATGGTACCGATCGATGCGCGCAACCCCATTTAGTGGGGGTAGAGCCTACTTGCAAGTCTCTCCGACCTTCACAAAAAAAGTTATTCAAGAATATCTCCTCAGATTTGGGGGAATTTCGTCGGTCGACCTCTTTCGAAGGTCGTACAAGCTCGGGGATGGTACCAATCGATCCGCAGGACCCAAATTAGTCCAGATGCAACCACTTTCCAAGTCTCTCCGACCTTCACAAAAAAAGTTATTCAAGAATATCTCTTTCTCCTATGTGCTTTCATCCCTAACCCTAACCCTAACCCTTCCGAAAGTCGGAGAAGCTCAAGGATGGTACCGATCGATGCGCGCTACCCCATTTAGTGGGGGTAGAGCCTACTTGCAAGTCTCTCCGACCTTCACAAAAAAAGTTATTCAAGAATATCTCCTCAGATTTGGGGGAATTTCGTCGGTCGACCTCTTCCGAAGGTCGTACAAGCTCGGGGATGGTACCAATCGATCCGCAGGACCCAAATTAGTCCAGATGCAACCACTTTCCAAGTCTCTCCGACCTTCACAAAAAAAGTTATTCAAGAATATCTCTTTCTCCTATGTGCTTTCATCCCTAACCCTAACCCTAACCCTTCCGAAAGTCGGAGAAGCTCAAGGATGGTACCGATCGATGCGCGCTACCCCATTTAGTGGGGGTAGAGCCTACTTGCAAGTCTCTCCGACCTTCACAAAAAACGTTATTCAAGAATATCTCTTTCTCCTATGTGCTTTCATCCCTAACCCTAACCCTAACCCTTCCGAAAGTCGGAGAAGCTCAAGGATGGTACCGATCGATGCGTGCTACCCCATTTAGTGGGGGTAGAGCCTACTTGCAAGTCTCTCCGACCTTCACAAAAAAAGTTATTCAAGAATATCTCCTCAGATTTGGGGGAATTTCGTCGGTCGACCTCTTCCGAAGGTCGTACAAGCTCGGGGATGGTACCAATCGATCCGCAGGACCCAAATTAGTCCAGATGCAACCACTTTCCAAGTCTCTCCGACCTTCACAAAAAAAGTTATTCAAGAATATCTCTTTCTCCTATGTGCTTTCATCCCTAACCCTAACCCTAACCCTTCCGAAAGTCGGAGAAGCTCAAGGATGGTACCGATCGATGCGCGCTACCCCATTTAGTGGGGGTAGAGCCTACTTGCAAGTCTCTCCGACCTTCACAAAAAAAGTTATTCAAGAATATCTCTTTCTCCTATGTGCTTTCATCCCTAACCCTAACCCTAACCCTTCCGAAAGTCGGAGAAGCTCAAGGATGGTACCGATCGATGCGCGCTACCCCATTTAGTGGGGGTAGAGCCTACTTGCAAGTCTCTCCGACCTTCACAAAAAAAGTTATTCAAGAATATCTCTTTCTCCTATGTGCTTTCATCCCTAACCCTAACCCTAACCCTTCCGAAAGTCGGAGAAGCTCAAGGATGGTACCGATCGATGCGCGCTACCCCATTTAGTGGGGGTAGAGCCTACTTGCAAGTCTCTCCGACCTTCACAAAAAAAGTTATTCAAGAATATCTCTTTCTCCTATGTGCTTTCATCCCTAACCCTAACCCTAACCCTTCCGAAAGTCGGAGAAGCTCAAAGATGGTACCGATCGATGCGCGCAACCCCATTTAGTGGGGGTAGAGCCTACTTGCAAGTCTCTCCGACCTTCACAAAAAAAGTTATTCAAGAATATCTCCTCAGATTTGGGGGAATTTCGTCGGTCGACCTCTTTCGAAGGTCGTACAAGCTCGGGGATGGTACCAATCGATCCGCACGACCCAAATTAGTCCAGATGCAACCACTTTCCAAGTCTCTCCGACCTTCACAAAAAAAGTTATTCAAGAATATCTCTTTCTCCTATGTGCTTTCATCCCTAACCCTAACCCTAACCCTTCCGAAAGTCGGAGAAGCTCAAGGATGGTACCGATCGATGCGCGCTACCCCATTTAGTGGGGGTAGAGCCTACTTGCAAGTCTCTCCGACCTTCACAAAAAAAGTTATTCAAGAATATCTCTTTCTCCTATGTGCTTTCATCCCTAACCCTAACCCTTCCGAAAGTCGGAGAAGCTCAAGGATGGTACCGATCGATGCGCGCAACCCCATTTAGTGGGGGTAGAGCCTACTTGCAAGTCTCTCCGACCTTCACAAAAAAAGTTATTCAAGAATATCTCCTCAGATTTGGGGGAATTTCGTCGGTCGACCTCTTCCGAAGGTCGTACAAGCTCGGGGATGGTACCAATCGATCCGCAGGACCCAAATTAGTCCAGATGCAACCACTTTCCAAGTCTCTCCGACCTTCACAAAAAAAGTTATTCAAGAATATCTCTTTCTCCTATGTGCTTTCATCCCTAACCCTAACCCTAACCCTTCCGAAAGTCGGAGAAGCTCAAGGATGGTACCGATCGATGCGCGCTACCCCATTTAGTGGGGGTAGAGCCTACTTGCAAGTCTCTCCGACCTTCACAAAAAAAGTTATTCAAGAATATCTCTTTCTCCTATGTGCTTTCATCCCTAACCCTAACCCTAACCCTTCCGAAAGTCGGAGAAGCTCAAGGATGGTACCGATCGATGCGCGCTACCCCATTTAGTGGGGGTAGAGCCTACTTGCAAGTCTCTCCGACCTTCACAAAAAAAGTTATTCAAGAATATCTCTTTCTCCTATGTGCTTTCATCCCTAACCCTAACCCTTCCGAAAGTCGGAGAAGCTCAAGGATGGTACCGATCGATGCGCGCAACCCCATTTAGTGGGGGTAGAGCCTACTTGCAAGTCTCTCCGACCTTCACAAAAAAAGTTATTCAAGAATATCTCCTCAGATTTGGGGGAATTTCGTCGGTCGACCTCTTCCGAAGGTCGTACAAGCTCGGGGATGGTACCAATCGATCCGCAGGACCCAAATTAGTCCAGATGCAACTACTTTCCAAGTCTCTCCGACCTTCACAAAAAAAGTTATTCAAGAATATCTCCTCAGATTTGGGGGAATTTCGTCGGTCGACCTCTTTCGAAGGTCGTACAAGCTCGGGGATGGTACCAATCGATCCGCAGGACCCAAATTAGTCCAGATGCAACCACTTTCCAAGTCTCTCCGACCTTCACAAAAAAAGTTATTCAAGAATATCTCTTTCTCCTATGTGCTTTCATCCCTAACCCTAACCCTAACCCTTCCGAAAGTCGGAGAAGCTCAAGGATGGTACCGATCGATGCGCGCTACCCCATTTAGTGGGGGTAGAGCCTACTTGCAAGTCTCTCCGACCTTCACAAAAAAAGTTATTCAAGAATATCTCCTCAGATTTGGGGGAATTTCGTCGGTCGACCTCTTCCGAAGGTCGTACAAGCTCGGGGATGGTACCAATCGATCCGCAGGACCCAAATTAGTCCAGATGCAACCACTTTCCAAGTCTCTCCGACCTTCACAAAAAAAGTTATTCAAGAATATCTCTTTCTCCTATGTGCTTTCATCCCTAACCCTAACCCTAACCCTTCCGAAAGTCGGAGAAGCTCAAGGATGGTACCGATCGATGTGCGCTACCCCATTTAGTGGGGGTAGAGCCTACTTGCAAGTCTCTCCGACCTTCACAAAAAACGTTATTCAAGAATATCTCTTTCTCCTATGTGCTTTCATCCCTAACCCTAACCCTAACCCTTCCGAAAGTCGGAGAAGCTCAAGGATGGTACCGATCGATGCGCGCTACCCCATTTAGTGGGGGTAGAGCCTACTTGCAAGTCTCTCCGACCTTCACAAAAAAAGTTATTCAAGAATATCTCCTCAGATTTGGGGGAATTTCGTCGGTCGACCTCTTCCGAAGGTCGTACAAGCTCGGGGATGGTACCAATCGATCCGCAGGACCCAAATTAGTCCAGATGCAACCACTTTCCAAGTCTCTCCGACCTTCACAAAAAAAGTTATTCAAGAATATCTCTTTCTCCTATGTGCTTTCATCCCTAACCCTAACCCTAACCCTTCCGAAAGTCGGAGAAGCTCAAGGATGGTACCGATCGATGCGCGCTACCCCATTTAGTGGGGGTAGAGCCTACTTGCAAGTCTCTCCGACCTTCACAAAAAAAGTTATTCAAGAATATCTCTTTCTCCTATGTGCTTTCATCCCTAACCCTAACCCTAACCCTTCCGAAAGTCGGAGAAGCTCAAGGATGGTACCGATCGATGCGCGCTACCCCATTTAGTGGGGGTAGAGCCTACTTGCAAGTCTCTCCGACCTTCACAAAAAAAGTTATTCAAGAATATCTCTTTCTCCTATGTGCTTTCATCCCTAACCCTAACCCTAACCCTTCCGAAAGTCGGAGAAGCTCAAGGATGGTACCGATCGATGCGCGCTACCCCATTTAGTGGGGGTAGAGCCTACTTGCAAGTCTCTCCGACCTTCACAAAAAAAGTTATTCAAGAATATCTCTTTCTCCTATGTGCTTTCATCCCTAACCCTAACCCTAACCCTTCCGAAAGTCGGAGAAGCTCAAGGATGGTACCGATCGATGCGCGCAACCCCATTTAGTGGGGGTAGAGCCTACTTGCAAGTCTCTCCGACCTTCACAAAAAAAGTTATTCAAGAATATCTCCTCAGATTTGGGGGAATTTCGTCGGTCGACCTCTTTCGAAGGTCGTACAAGCTCGGGGATGGTACCAATCGATCCGCAGGACCCAAATTAGTCCAGATGCAACCACTTTCCAAGTCTCTCCGACCTTCACAAAAAAAGTTATTCAAGAATATCTCTTTCTCCTATGTGCTTTCATCCCTAACCCTAACCCTAACCCTTCCGAAAGTCGGAGAAGCTCAAGGATGGTACCGATCGATGCGCGCTACCCCATTTAGTGGGGGTAGAGCCTACTTGCAAGTCTCTCCGACCTTCACAAAAAAAGTTATTCAAGAATATCTCTTTCTCCTATGTGCTTTCATCCCTAACCCTAACCCTTCCGAAAGTCGGAGAAGCTCAAGGATGGTACCGATCGATGCGCGCAACCCCATTTAGTGGGGGTAGAGCCTACTTGCAAGTCTCTCCGACCTTCACAAAAAAAGTTATTCAAGAATATCTCCTCAGATTTGGGGGAATTTCGTCGGTCGACCTCTTCCGAAGGTCGTACAAGCTCGGGGATGGTACCAATCGATCCGCAGGACCCAAATTAGTCCAGATGCAACCACTTTCCAAGTCTCTCCGACCTTCACAAAAAAAGTTATTCAAGAATATCTCCTCAGATTTGGGGGAATTTCGTCGGTCGACCTCTTCCGAAGGTCGTACAAGCTCGGGGATGGTACCAATCGATCCGCAGGACCCAAATTAGTCCAGATGCAACCACTTTCCAAGTCTCTCCGACCTTCACAAAAAAAGTTATTCAAGAATATCTCTTTCTCCTATGTGCTTTCATCCCTAACCCTAACCCTTCCGAAAGTCGGAGAAGCTCAAGGATGGTACCGATCGATGCGCGCTACCCCATTTAGTGGGGGTAGAGCCTACTTGCAAGTCTCTCCGACCTTCACAAAAAAAGTTATTCAAGAATATCTCTTTCTCCTATGTGCTTTCATCCCTAACCCTAACCCTAACCCTTCCGAAAGTCGGAGAAGCTCAAGGATGGTACCGATCGATGCGCGCAACCCCATTTAGTGGGGGTAGAGCCTACTTGCAAGTCTCTCCGACCTTCACAAAAAAAGTTATTCAAGAATATCTCCTCAGATTTGGGGGAATTTCGTCGGTCGACCTCTTTCGAAGGTTGTACAAGCTCGGGGATGGTACCAATCGATCCGCAGGACCCAAATTAGTCCAGATGCAACCACTTTCCAAGTCTCTCCGACCTTCACAAAAAAAGTTATTCAAGAATATCTCTTTCTCCTATGTGCTTTCATCCCTAACCCTAACCCTAACCCTTCCGAAAGTCGGAGAAGCTCAAAGATGGTACCGATCGATGCGCGCTACCCCATTTAGTGGGGGTAGAGCCTACTTGCAAGTCTCTCCGACCTTCACAAAAAAAGTTATTCAAGAATATCTCCTCAGATTTGGGGGAATTTCGTCGGTCGACCTCTTCCGAAGGTCGTACAAGCTCGTGGATGGTACCAATCGATCCGCAGGACCCAAATTAGTCCAGATGCAACCACTTTCCAAGTCTCTCCGACCTTCACAAAAAAAGTTATTCAAGAATATCTCTTTCTCCTATGTGCTTTCATCCCTAACCCTAACCCTAACCCTTCCGAAAGTCGGAGAAGCTCAAGGATGGTACCGATCGATGCGCGCTACCCCATTTAGTGGGGGTAGAGCCTACTTGCAAGTCTCTCCGACCTTCACAAAAAAAGTTATTCAAGAATATCTCCTCAGATTTGGGGGAATTTCGTCGGTCGACCTCTTCCGAAGGTCGTACAAGCTCGGGGATGGTACCAATCGATCCGCAGGACCCAAATTAATCCAGATGCAACCACTTTCCAAGTCTCTCCGACCTTCACAAAAAACGTTATTCAAGAATATCTCTTTCTCCTATGTGCTTTCATCCCTAACCCTAACCCTATCCCTTCTGAAAGTCGGAGAAGCTCAAGGATGGTACCGATCGATGCGCGCAACCCCATTTAGTGGGGGTAGAGCCTACTTGCAAGTCTCTCCGACCTTCACAAAAAAAGTTATTCAAGAATATCTCCTCAGATTTGGGGGAATTTCGTCGGTCGACCTCTTCCGAAGGTCGTACAAGCTCGGGGATGGTACCAATCGATCCGCAGGACCCAAATTAGTCCAGATGCAACCACTTTCCAAGTCTCTCCGACCTTCACAAAAAAAGTTATTCAAGAATATCTCTTTCTCCTATGTGCTTTCATCCCTAACCCTAACCCTAACCCTTCCGAAAGTCGGAGAAGCTCAAGGATGGTACCGATCGATGCGCGCTACCCCATTTAGTGGGGGTAGAGCCTACTTGCAAGTCTCTCCGACCTTCACAAAAAAAGTTATTCAAGAATATCTCTTTCTCCTATGTGCTTTCATCCCTAACCCTAACCCTAACCCTTCCGAAAGTCGGAGAAGCTCAAGGATGGTACCGATCGATGCGCGCTACCCCATTTAGTGGGGGTAGAGCCTACTTGCAAGTCTCTCCGACCTTCACAAAAAAAGTTATTCAAGAATATCTCTTTCTCCTATGTGCTTTCATCCCTAACCCTAACCCTAACCCTTCCGAAAGTCGGAGAAGCTCAAGGATGGTACCGATCGATGCGCGCTACCCCATTTAGTGGGGGTAGAGCCTACTTGCAAGTCTCTCCGACCTTCACAAAAAAAGTTATTCAAGAATATCTCTTTCTCCTATGTGCTTTCATCCCTAACCCTAACCCTAACCCTTCCGAAAGTCGGAGAAGCTCAAGGATGGTACCGATCGATGCGCGCAACCCCATTTAGTGGGGGTAGAGCCTACTTGCAAGTCTCTCCGACCTTCACAAAAAAAGTTATTCAAGAATATCTCCTCAGATTTGGGGGAATTTCGTCGGTCGACCTCTTTCGAAGGTCGTACAAGCTCGGGGATGGTACCAATCGATCCGCAGGACCCAAATTAGTCCAGATGCAACCACTTTCCAAGTCTCTCCGACCTTCACAAAAAAAGTTATTCAAGAATATCTCTTTCTCCTATGTGCTTTCATCCCTAACCCTAACCCTAACCCTTCCGAAAGTCGGAGAAGCTCAAGGATGGTACCGATCGATGCGCGCTACCCCATTTAGTGGGGGTAGAGCCTACTTGCAAGTCTCTCCGACCTTCACAAAAAAAGTTATTCAAGAATATCTCTTTCTCCTATGTGCTTTCATCCCTAACCCTAACCCTTCCGAAAGTCGGAGAAGCTCAAGGATGGTACCGATCGATGCGCGCAACCCCATTTAGTGGGGGTAGAGCCTACTTGCAAGTCTCTCCGACCTTCACAAAAAAAGTTATTCAAGAATATCTCCTCAGATTTGGGGGAATTTCGTCGGTCGACCTCTTCCGAAGGTCGTACAAGCTCGGGGATGGTACCAATCGATCCGCAGGACCCAAATTAGTCCAGATGCAACCACTTTCCAAGTCTCTCCGACCTTCACAAAAAAAGTTATTCAAGAATATCTCCTCAGATTTGGGGGAATTTCGTCGGTCGACCTCTTTCGAAGGTCGTACAAGCTCGGGGATGGTACCAATCGATCCGCAGGACCCAAATTAGTCCAGATGCAACCACTTTCCAAGTCTCTCCGACCTTCACAAAAAAAGTTATTCAAGAATATCTCTTTCTCCTATGTGCTTTCATCCCTAACCCTAACCCTAACCCTTCCGAAAGTCGGAGAAGCTCAAGGATGGTACCGATCGATGCGCGCTACCCCATTTAGTGGGGGTAGAGCCTACTTGCAAGTCTCTCCGACCTTCACAAAAAAAGTTATTCAAGAATATCTCTTTCTCCTATGTGCTTTCATCCCTAACCCTAACCCTTCCGAAAGTCGGAGAAGCTCAAGGATGGTACCGATCGATGCGCGCAACCCCATTTAGTGGGGGTAGAGCCTACTTGCAAGTCTCTCCGACCTTCACAAAAAAAGTTATTCAAGAATATCTCCTCAGATTTGGGGGAATTTCGTCGGTCGACCTCTTCCGAAGGTCGTACAAGCTCGGGGATGGTACCAATCGATCCGCAGGACCCAAATTAGTCCAGATGCAACCACTTTCCAAGTCTCTCCGACCTTCACAAAAAAAGTTATTCAAGAATATCTCCTCAGATTTGGGGGAATTTCGTCGGTCGACCTCTTTCGAAGGTCGTACAAGCTCGGGGATGGTACCAATCGATCCGCAGGACCCAAATTAGTCCAGATGCAACCACTTTCCAAGTCTCTCCGACCTTCACAAAAAAAGTTATTCAAGAATATCTCTTTCTCCTATGTGCTTTCATCCCTAACCCTAACCCTAACCCTTCCGAAAGTCGGAGAAGCTCAAGGATGGTACCGATCGATGCGCGCTACCCCATTTAGTGGGGGTAGAGCCTACTTGCAAGTCTCTCCGACCTTCACAAAAAAAGTTATTCAAGAATATCTCCTCAGATTTGGGGGAATTTCGTCGGTCGACCTCTTCCGAAGGTCGTACAAGCTCGGGGATGGTACCAATCGATCCGCAGGACCCAAATTAGTCCAGATGCAACCACTTTCCAAGTCTCTCCGACCTTCACAAAAAAAGTTATTCAAGAATATCTCTTTCTCCTATGTGCTTTCATCCCTAACCCTAACCCTAACCCTTCCGAAAGTCGGAGAAGCTCAAGGATGGTACCGATCGATGTGCGCTACCCCATTTAGTGGGGGTAGAGCCTACTTGCAAGTCTCTCCGACCTTCACAAAAAACGTTATTCAAGAATATCTCTTTCTCCTATGTGCTTTCATCCCTAACCCTAACCCTAACCCTTCCGAAAGTCGGAGAAGCTCAAGGATGGTACCGATCGATGCGCGCTACCCCATTTAGTGGGGGTAGAGCCTACTTGCAAGTCTCTCCGACCTTCACAAAAAAAGTTATTCAAGAATATCTCCTCAGATTTGGGGGAATTTCGTCGGTCGACCTCTTCCGAAGGTCGTACAAGCTCGGGGATGGTACCAATCGATCCGCAGGACCCAAATTAGTCCAGATGCAACCACTTTCCAAGTCTCTCCGACCTTCACAAAAAAAGTTATTCAAGAATATCTCTTTCTCCTATGTGCTTTCATCCCTAACCCTAACCCTAACCCTTCCGAAAGTCGGAGAAGCTCAAGGATGGTACCGATCGATGCGCGCTACCCCATTTAGTGGGGGTAGAGCCTACTTGCAAGTCTCTCCGACCTTCACAAAAAAAGTTATTCAAGAATATCTCTTTCTCCTATGTGCTTTCATCCCTAACCCTAACCCTAACCCTTCCGAAAGTCGGAGAAGCTCAAGGATGGTACCGATCGATGCGCGCTACCCCATTTAGTGGGGGTAGAGCCTACTTGCAAGTCTCTCCGACCTTCACAAAAAAAGTTATTCAAGAATATCTCTTTCTCCTATGTGCTTTCATCCCTAACCCTAACCCTAACCCTTCCGAAAGTCGGAGAAGCTCAAGGATGGTACCGATCGATGCGCGCTACCCCATTTAGTGGGGGTAGAGCCTACTTGCAAGTCTCTCCGACCTTCACAAAAAAAGTTATTCAAGAATATCTCTTTCTCCTATGTGCTTTCATCCCTAACCCTAACCCTAACCCTTCCGAAAGTCGGAGAAGCTCAAGGATGGTACCGATCGATGCGCGCAACCCCATTTAGTGGGGGTAGAGCCTACTTGCAAGTCTCTCCGACCTTCACAAAAAAAGTTATTCAAGAATATCTCCTCAGATTTGGGGGAATTTCGTCGGTCGACCTCTTTCGAAGGTCGTACAAGCTCGGGGATGGTACCAATCGATCCGCAGGACCCAAATTAGTCCAGATGCAACCACTTTCCAAGTCTCTCCGACCTTCACAAAAAAAGTTATTCAAGAATATCTCTTTCTCCTATGTGCTTTCATCCCTAACCCTAACCCTAACCCTTCCGAAAGTCGGAGAAGCTCAAGGATGGTACCGATCGATGCGCGCTACCCCATTTAGTGGGGGTAGAGCCTACTTGCAAGTCTCTCCGACCTTCACAAAAAAAGTTATTCAAGAATATCTCTTTCTCCTATGTGCTTTCATCCCTAACCCTAACCCTTCCGAAAGTCGGAGAAGCTCAAGGATGGTACCGATCGATGCGCGCAACCCCATTTAGTGGGGGTAGAGCCTACTTGCAAGTCTCTCCGACCTTCACAAAAAAAGTTATTCAAGAATATCTCCTCAGATTTGGGGGAATTTCGTCGGTCGACCTCTTCCGAAGGTCGTACAAGCTCGGGGATGGTACCAATCGATCCGCAGGACCCAAATTAGTCCAGATGCAACCACTTTCCAAGTCTCTCCGACCTTCACAAAAAAAGTTATTCAAGAATATCTCTTTCTCCTATGTGCTTTCATCCCTAACCCTAACCCTAACCCTTCCGAAAGTCGGAGAAGCTCAAGGATGGTACCGATCGATGCGCGCTACCCCATTTAGTGGGGGTAGAGCCTACTTGCAAGTCTCTCCGACCTTCACAAAAAAAGTTATTCAAGAATATCTCTTTCTCCTATGTGCTTTCATCCCTAACCCTAACCCTAACCCTTCCGAAAGTCGGAGAAGCTCAAGGATGGTACCGATCGATGCGCGCTACCCCATTTAGTGGGGGTAGAGCCTACTTGCAAGTCTCTCCGACCTTCACAAAAAAAGTTATTCAAGAATATCTCTTTCTCCTATGTGCTTTCATCCCTAACCCTAACCCTAACCCTTCCAAAAGTCGGAGAAGCTCAAGGATGGTACCGATCGATGCGCGCAACCCCATTTAGTGGGGGTAGAGCCTACTTCCAAGTCTCTCCGACCTTCACAAAAAAAGTTATTCAAGAATATCTCCTCAGATTTGGGGGAATTTCGTCGGTCGACCTCTTTCAAAGGTCGTACAAGCTCGGGGATGGTACCAATCGATCCGCAGGACCCAAATTAGTCCAGATGCAACCACTTTCCAAGTCTCTCCGACCTTCACAAAAAAAGTTATTCAAGAATATCTCTTTCTCCTATGTGCTTTCATCCCTAACCCTAACCCTAACCCTTCCGAAAGTCGGAGAAGCTCAAGGATGGTACCGATCGATGCGCGCTACCCCATTTAGTGGGGGTAGAGCCTACTTGCAAGTCTCTCCGACCTTCACAAAAAAAGTTATTCAAGAATATCTCTTTCTCCTATGTGCTTTCATCCCTAACCCTAACCCTTCCGAAAGTCGGAGAAGCTCAAGGATGGTACCGATCGATGCGCGCAACCCCATTTAGTGGGGGTAGAGCCTACTTGCAAGTCTCTCCGACCTTCACAAAAAAAGTTATTCAAGAATATCTCCTCAGATTTGGGGGAATTTCATCGGTCGACCTCTTCCGAAGGTCGTACAAGCTCGGGGATGGTACCAATCGATCCGCAGGACCCAAATTAGTCCAGATGCAACCACTTTCCAAGTCTCTCCGACCTTCACAAAAAAAGTTATTCAAGAATATCTCTTTCTCCTATGTGCTTTCATCCCTAACCCTAACCCTAACCCTTCCGAAAGTCGGAGAAGCTCAAGGATGGTACCGATCGATGCGCGCTACCCCATTTAGTGGGGGTAGAGCCTACTTGCAAGTCTCTCCGACCTTCACAAAAAAAGTTATTCAAGAATATCTCTTTCTCCTATGTGCTTTCATCCCTAACCCTAACCCTAACCCTTCCGAAAGTCGGAGAAGCTCAAGGATGGTACCGATCGATGCGCGCTACCCCATTTAGTGGGGGTAGAGCCTACTTGCAAGTCTCTCCGACCTTCACAAAAAAAGTTATTCAAGAATATCTCTTTCTCCTATGTGCTTTCATCCCTAACCCTAACCCTAACCCTTCCAAAAGTCGGAGAAGCTCAAGGATGGTACCGATCGATGCGCGCAACCCCATTTAGTGGGGGTAGAGCCTACTTCCAAGTCTCTCCGACCTTCACAAAAAAAGTTATTCAAGAATATCTCCTCAGATTTGGGGGAATTTCGTCGGTCGACCTCTTTCAAAGGTCGTACAAGCTCGGGGATGGTACCAATCGATCTGCAGGACCCAAATTAGTCCAGATGCAACCACTTTCCAAGTCTCTCCGACCTTCACAAAAAAAGTTATTCAAGAATATCTCTTTCTCCTATGTGCTTTCATCCCTAACCCTAACCCTAACCCTTCCGAAAGTCGGAGAAGCTCAAGGATGGTACCGATCGATGCGCGCTACCCCATTTAGTGGGGGTAGAGCCTACTTGCAAGTCTCTCCGACCTTCACAAAAAAAGTTATTCAAGAATATCTCTTTCTCCTATGTGCTTTCATCCCTAACCCTAACCCTAACCCTTCCGAAAGTCGGAGAAGCTCAAGGATGGTACCGATCGATGCGCGCTACCCCATTTAGTGGGGGTAGAGCCTACTTGCAAGTCTCTCCGACCTTCACAAAAAAAGTTATTCAAGAATATCTCTTTCTCCTATGTGCTTTCATCCCTAACCCTAACCCTAACCCTTCCGAAAGTCGGAGAAGCTCAAGGATGGTACCGATCGATGCGCGCAACCCCATTTAGTGGGGGTAGAGCCTACTTCCAAGTCTCTCCGACCTTCACAAAAAAAGTTATTCAAGAATATCTCCTCAGATTTGGGGGAATTTCGTCGGTCGACCTCTTTCGAAGGTCGTACAAGCTCGGGGATGGTACCAATCGATCCGCAGGACCCAAATTAGTCCAGATGCAACCACTTTCCAAGTCTCTCCGACCTTCACAAAAAAAGTTATTCAAGAATATCTCTTTCTCCTATGTGCTTTCATCCCTAACCCTAACCCTAACCCTTCCGAAAGTCGGAGAAGCTCAAGGATGGTACCGATCGATGCGCGCTACCCCATTTAGTGGGGGTAGAGCCTACTTGCAAGTCTCTCCGACCTTCACAAAAAAAGTTATTCAAGAATATCTCCTCAGATTTGGGGGAATTTCGTCGGTCGACCTCTTCCGAAGGTCGTACAAGCTCGGGGATGGTACCAATCGATCCGCAGGACCCAAATTAGTCTAGATGCAACCACTTTCCAAGTCTCTCCGACCTTCACAAAAAAAGTTATTCAAGAATATCTCTTTCTCCTATGTGCTTTCATCCCTAACCCTAACCCTAACCCTTCCGAAAGTCGGAGAAGCTCAAGGATGGTACCGATCGATGCGCGCTACCCCATTTAGTGGGGGTAGAGCCTACTTGCAAGTCTCTCCGACCTTCACAAAAAAAGTTA
The DNA here is from genome assembly GCF_963576545.1 of Limanda limanda. NCBI lineage: Eukaryota > Metazoa > Chordata > Actinopteri > Pleuronectiformes > Pleuronectidae > Limanda > Limanda limanda. The sequence continues at coordinate 37,538 of NW_026870670.1, read as the reverse complement.
TTCAAGAATATCTCTTTCTCCTATGTGCTTTCATCCCTAACCCTAACCCTAACCCTTCCGAAAGTCGGAGAAGCTCAAGGATGGTACCGATCGATGCGCGCAACCCCATTTAGTGGGGGTAGAGCCTACTTGCAAGTCTCTCCGACCTTCACAAAAAAAGTTATTCAAGAATATCTCCTCAGATTTGGGGGAATTTCGTCGGTCGACCTCTTTCGAAGGTCGTACAAGCTCGGGGATGGTACCAATCGATCCGCAGGACCCAAATTAGTCCAGATGCAACCACTTTCCAAGTCTCTCCGACCTTCACAAAAAAAGTTATTCAAGAATATCTCTTTCTCCTATGTGCTTTCATCCCTAACCCTAACCCTAACCCTTCCGAAAGTCGGAGAAGCTCAAGGATGGTACCGATCGATGCGCGCTACCCCATTTAGTGGGGGTAGAGCCTACTTGCAAGTCTCTCCGACCTTCACAAAAAAAGTTATTCAAGAATATCTCTTTCTCCTATGTGCTTTCATCCCTAACCCTAACCCTAACCCTTCCGAAAGTCGGAGAAGCTCAAGGATGGTACCGATCGATGTGCGCAACCCCATTTAGTGGGGGTAGAGCCTACTTGCAAGTCTCTCCGACCTTCACAAAAAAAGTTATTCAAGAATATCTCCTCAGATTTGGGGGAATTTCGTCGGTCGACCTCTTCCGAAGGTCGTACAAGCTCGGGGATGGTACCAATCGATCCGCAGGACCCAAATTAGTCCAGATGCAACCACTTTCCAAGTCTCTCCGACCTTCACAAAAAAAGTTATTCAAGAATATCTCTTTCTCCTATGTGCTTTCATCCCTAACCCTAACCCTAACCCTTCCGAAAGTCGGAGAAGCTCAAGGATGGTACCGATCGATGCGCGCTACCCCATTTAGTGGGGGTAGAGCCTACTTGCAAGTCTCTCCGACCTTCACAAAAAAAGTTATTCAAGAATATCTCTTTCTCCTATGTGCTTTCATCCCTAACCCTAACCCTAACCCTTCCGAAAGTCGGAGAAGCTCAAGGATGGTACCGATCGATGCGCGCAACCCCATTTAGTGGGGGTAGAGCCTACTTCCAAGTCTCTCCGACCTTCACAAAAAAAGTTATTCAAGAATATCTCCTCAGATTTGGGGGAATTTCGTCGGTCGACCTCTTTCGAAGGTCGTACAAGCTCGGGGATGGTACCAATCGATCCGCAGGACCCAAATTAGTCCAGATGCAACCACTTTCCAAGTCTCTCCGACCTTCACAAAAAAAGTTATTCAAGAATATCTCTTTCTCCTATGTGCTTTCATCCCTAACCCTAACCCTAACCCTTCCGAAAGTCGGAGAAGCTCAAGGATGGTACCGATCGATGCGCGCTACCCCATTTAGTGGGGGTAGAGCCTACTTGCAAGTCTCTCCGACCTTCACAAAAAAAGTTATTCAAGAATATCTCCTCAGATTTGGGGGAATTTCGTCGGTCGACCTCTTCCGAAGGTCGTACAAGCTCGGGGATGGTACCAATCGATCCGCAGGACCCAAATTAGTCCAGATGCAACCACTTTCCAAGTCTCTCCGACCTTCACAAAAAAAGTTATTCAAGAATATCTCTTTCTCCTATGTGCTTTCATCCCTAACCCTAACCCTAACCCTTCCGAAAGTCGGAGAAGCTCAAGGATGGTACCGATCGATGCGCGCTACCCCATTTAGTGGGGGTAGAGCCTACTTGCAAGTCTCTCCGACCTTCACAAAAAAAGTTATTCAAGAATATCTCTTTCTCCTATGTGCTTTCATCCCTAACCCTAACCCTAACCCTTCCGAAAGTCGGAGAAGCTCAAGGATGGTACCGATCGATGCGCGCAACCCCATTTAGTGGGGGTAGAGCCTACTTGCAAGTCTCTCCGACCTTCACAAAAAAAGTTATTCAAGAATATCTCCTCAGATTTGGGGGAATTTCGTCGGTCGACCTCTTTCGAAGGTCGTACAAGCTCGGGGATGGTACCAATCGATCCGCAGGACCCAAATTAGTCCAGATGCAACCACTTTCCAAGTCTCTCCGACCTTCACAAAAAAAGTTATTCAAGAATATCTCTTTCTCCTATGTGCTTTCATCCCTAACCCTAACCCTAACCCTTCCGAAAGTCGGAGAAGCTCAAGGATGGTACCGATCGATGCGCGCTACCCCATTTAGTGGGGGTAGAGCCTACTTGCAAGTCTCTCCGACCTTCACAAAAAAAGTTATTCAAGAATATCTCCTCAGATTTGGGGGAATTTCGTCGGTCGACCTCTTCCGAAGGTCGTACAAGCTCGGGGATGGTACCAATCGATCCGCAGGACCCAAATTAGTCCAGATGCAACCACTTTCCAAGTCTCTCCGACCTTCACAAAAAAAGTTATTCAAGAATATCTCTTTCTCCTATGTGCTTTCATCCCTAACCCTAACCCTAACCCTTCCGAAAGTCGGAGAAGCTCAAGGATGGTACCGATCGATGTGCGCTACCCCATTTAGTGGGGGTAGAGCCTACTTGCAAGTCTCTCCGACCTTCACAAAAAACGTTATTCAAGAATATCTCTTTCTCCTATGTGCTTTCATCCCTAACCCTAACCCTTCCGAAAGTCGGAGAAGCTCAAGGATGGTACCGATCGATGCGCGCTACCCCATTTAGTGGGGGTAGAGCCTACTTGCAAGTCTCTCCGACCTTCACAAAAAAAGTTATTCAAGAATATCTCCTCAGATTTGGGGGAATTTCGTCGGTCGACCTCTTCCGAAGGTCGTACAAGCTCGGGGATGGTACCAATCGATCCGCAGGACCCAAATTAGTCCAGATGCAACCACTTTCCAAGTCTCTCCGACCTTCACAAAAAAAGTTATTCAAGAATATCTCTTTCTCCTATGTGCTTTCATCCCTAACCCTAACCCTAACCCTTCCGAAAGTCGGAGAAGCTCAAGGATGGTACCGATCGATGCGCGCTACCCCATTTAGTGGGGGTAGAGCCTACTTGCAAGTCTCTCCGACCTTCACAAAAAAAGTTATTCAAGAATATCTCTTTCTCCTATGTGCTTTCATCCCTAACCCTAACCCTAACCCTTCCGAAAGTCGGAGAAGCTCATGGATGGTACCGATCGATGCGCGCTACCCCATTTAGTGGGGGTAGAGCCTACTTGCAAGTCTCTCCGACCTTCACAAAAAAAGTTATTCAAGAATATCTCTTTCTCCTATGTGCTTTCATCCCTAACCCTAACCCTTCCGAAAGTCGGAGAAGCTCAAGGATGGTACCGATCGATGCGCGCTACCCCATTTAGTGGGGGTAGAGCCTACTTGCAAGTCTCTCCGACCTTCACAAAAAAAGTTATTCAAGAATATCTCTTTCTCCTATGTGCTTTCATCCCTAACCCTAACCCTAACCCTTCCGAAAGTCGGAGAAGCTCAAGGATGGTACCGATCGATGCGCGCAACCCCATTTAGTGGGGGTAGAGCCTACTTGCAAGTCTCTCCGACCTTCACAAAAAAAGTTATTCAAGAATATCTCCTCAGATTTGGGGGAATTTCGTCGGTCGACCTCTTTCGAAGGTCGTACAAGCTCGGGGATGGTACCAATCGATCCGCAGGACCCAAATTAGTCCAGATGCAACCACTTTCCAAGTCTCTCCGACCTTCACAAAAAAAGTTATTCAAGAATATCTCTTTCTCCTATGTGCTTTCATCCCTAACCCTAACCCTAACCCTTCCGAAAGTCGGAGAAGCTCAAGGATGGTACCGATCGATGCGCGCTACCCCATTTAGTGGGGGTAGAGCCTACTTGCAAGTCTCTCCGACCTTCACAAAAAAAGTTATTCAAGAATATCTCCTCAGATTTGGGGGAATTTCGTCGGTCGACCTCTTCCGAAGGTCGTACAAGCTCGGGGATGGTACCAATCGATCCGCAGGACCCAAATTAGTCCAGATGCAACCACTTTCCAAGTCTCTCCGACCTTCACAAAAAAAGTTATTCAAGAATATCTCTTTCTCCTATGTGCTTTCATCCCTAACCCTAACCCTAACCCTTCGGAAAGTCGGAGAAGCTCAAGGATGGTACCGATCGATGCGCGCTACCCCATTTAGTGGGGGTAGAGCCTACTTGCAAGTCTCTCCGACCTTCACAAAAAAAGTTATTCAAGAATATCTCTTTCTCCTATGTGCTTTCATCCCTAACCCTAACCCTAACCCTTCCGAAAGTCGGAGAAGCTCAAGGATGGTACCGATCGATGCGCGCTACCCCATTTAGTGGGGGTAGAGCCTACTTGCAAGTCTCTCCGACCTTCACAAAAAAAGTTATTCAAGAATATCTCCTCAGATTTGGGGGAATTTCGTCGGTCGACCTCTTCCGAAGGTCGTACAAGCTCGGGGATGGTACCAATCGATCCGCAGGACCCAAATTAGTCCAGATGCAACCACTTTCCAAGTCTCTCCGACCTTCACAAAAAAAGTTATTCAAGAATATCTCTTTCTCCTATGTGCTTTCATCCCTAACCCTAACCCTAACCCTTCCGAAAGTCGGAGAAGCTCAAGGATGGTACCGATCGATGCGCGCTACCCCATTTAGTGGGGGTAGAGCCTACTTGCAAGTCTCTCCGACCTTCACAAAAAAAGTTATTCAAGAATATCTCTTTCTCCTATGTGCTTTCATCCCTAACCCTAACCCTAACCCTTCCGAAAGTCGGAGAAGCTCAAGGATGGTACCGATCGATGCGCGCTACCCCATTTAGTGGGGGTAGAGCCTACTTGCAAGTCTCTCCGACCTTCACAAAAAAAGTTATTCAAGAATATCTCTTTCTCCTATGTGCTTTCATCCCTAACCCTAACCCTTCCGAAAGTCGGAGAAGCTCAAGGATGGTACCGATCGATGCGCGCTACCCCATTTAGTGGGGGTAGAGCCTACTTGCAAGTCTCTCCGACCTTCACAAAAAAAGTTATTCAAGAATATCTCTTTCTCCTATGTGCTTTCATCCCTAACCCTAACCCTAACCCTTCCGAAAGTCGGAGAAGCTCAAGGATGGTACCGATCGATGCGCGCAACCCCATTTAGTGGGGGTAGAGCCTACTTGCAAGTCTCTCCGACCTTCACAAAAAAAGTTATTCAAGAATATCTCCTCAGATTTGGGGGAATTTCGTCGGTCGACCTCTTTCGAAGGTCGTACAAGCTCGGGGATGGTACCAATCGATCCGCAGGACCCAAATTAGTCCAGATGCAACCACTTTCCAAGTCTCTCCGACCTTCACAAAAAAAGTTATTCAAGAATATCTCTTTCTCCTATGTGCTTTCATCCCTAACCCTAACCCTAACCCTTCCGAAAGTCGGAGAAGCTCAAGGATGATACCGATCGATGCGCGCTACCCCATTTAGTGGGGGTAGAGCCTACTTGCAAGTCTCTCCGACCTTCACAAAAAAAGTTATTCAAGAATATCTCTTTCTCCTATGTGCTTTCATCCCTAACCCTAACCCTTCCGAAAGTCGGAGAAGCTCAAGGATGGTACCGATCGATGCGCGCAACCCCATTTAGTGGGGGTAGAGCCTACTTGCAAGTCTCTCCGACCTTCACAAAAAAAGTTATTCAAGAATATCTCCTCAGATTTGGGGGAATTTCGTCGGTCGACCTCTTCCGAAGGTCGTACAAGCTCGGGGATGGTACCAATCGATCCGCAGGACCCAAATTAGTCCAGATGCAACCACTTTCCAAGTCTCTCCGACCTTCACAAAAAAAGTTATTCAAGAATATCTCTTTCTCCTATGTGCTTTCATCCCTAACCCTAACCCTAACCCTTCCGAAAGTCGGAGAAGCTCAAGGATGGTACCGATCGATGCGCGCTACCCCATTTAGTGGGGGTAGAGCCTACTTGCAAGTCTCTCCGACCTTCACAAAAAAAGTTATTCAAGAATATCTCTTTCTCCTATGTGCTTTCATCCCTAACCCTAACCCTAACCCTTCCGAAAGTCGGAGAAGCTCAAAGATGGTACCGATCGATGCGCGCTACCCCATTTAGTGGGGGTAGAGCCTACTTGCAAGTCTCTCCGACCTTCACAAAAAAAGTTATTCAAGAATATCTCTTTCTCCTATGTGCTTTCATCCCTAACCCTAACCCTAACCCTTCCAAAAGTCGGAGAAGCTCAAGGATGGTACCGATCGATGCGCGCAACCCCATTTAGTGGGGGTAGAGCCTACTTCCAAGTCTCTCCGACCTTCACAAAAAAAGTTATTCAAGAATATCTCCTCAGATTTGGGGGAATTTCGTCGGTCGACCTCTTTCAAAGGTCGTACAAGCTCGGGGATGGTACCAATCGATCCGCAGGACCCAAATTAGTCCAGATGCAACCACTTTCCAAGTCTCTCCGACCTTCACAAAAAAAGTTATTCAAGAATATCTCTTTCTCCTATGTGCTTTCATCCCTAACCCTAACCCTAACCCTTCCGAAAGTCGGAGAAGCTCAAGGATGGTACCGATCGATGCGCGCTACCCCATTTAGTGGGGGTAGAGCCTACTTGCAAGTCTCTCCGACCTTCACAAAAAAAGTTATTCAAGAATATCTCCTCAGATTTGGGGGAATTTCGTCGGTCGACCTCTTCCGAAGGTCGTACAAGCTCGGGGATGGTACCAATCGATCCGCAGGACCCAAATTAGTCCAGATGCAACCACTTTCCAAGTCTCTCCGACCTTCACAAAAAAAGTTATTCAAGAATATCTCTTTCTCCTATGTGCTTTCATCCCTAACCCTAACCCTAACCCTTCCGAAAGTCGGAGAAGCTCAAGGATGGTACCGATCGATGCGCGCTACCCCATTTAGTGGGGGTAGAGCCTACTTGCAAGTCTCTCCGACCTTCACAAAAAAAGTTATTCAAGAATATCTCTTTCTCCTATGTGCTTTCATCCCTAACCCTAACCCTAACCCTTCCGAAAGTCGGAGAAGCTCAAGGATGGTACCGATCGATGCGCGCAACCCCATTTAGTGGGGGTAGAGCCTACTTGCAAGTCTCTCCGACCTTCACAAAAAAAGTTATTCAAGAATATCTCCTCAGATTTGGGGGAATTTCGTCGGTCGACCTCTTTCGAAGGTCGTACAAGCTCGGGGATGGTACCAATCGATCCGCAGGACCCAAATTAGTCCAGATGCAACCACTTTCCAAGTCTCTCCGACCTTCACAAAAAAAGTTATTCAAGAATATCTCTTTCTCCTATGTGCTTTCATCCCTAACCCTAACCCTAACCCTCTCGAAAGTCGGAGAAGCTCAAGGATGGTACCGATCGATGTGCGCTACCCCATTTAGTGGGGGTAGAGCCTACTTGCAAGTCTCTCCGACCTTCACAAAAAAAGTTATTCAAGAATATCTCCTCAGATTTGGGGGAATTTCGTCGGTCGACCTCTTCCGAAGGTCGTACAAGCTCGGGGATGGTACCAATCGATCCGCAGGACCCAAATTAGTCCAGATGCAACCACTTTCCAAGTCTCTCCGACCTTCACAAAAAAAGTTATTCAAGAATATCTCTTTCTCCTATGTGCTTTCATCCCTAACCCTAACCCTAACCCTTCCGAAAGTCGGAGAAGCTCAAGGATGGTACCGATCGATGTGCGCTACCCCATTTAGTGGGGGTAGAGCCTACTTGCAAGTCTCTCCGACCTTCACAAAAAACGTTATTCAAGAATATCTCTTTCTCCTATGTGCTTTCATCCCTAACCCTAACCCTAACCCTTCCGAAAGTCGGAGAAGCTCAAGGATGGTACCGATCGATGCGCGCTACCCCATTTAGTGGGGGTAGAGCCTACTTGCAAGTCTCTCCGACCTTCACAAAAAAAGTTATTCAAGAATATCTCCTCAGATTTGGGGGAATTTCGTCGGTCGACCTCTTCCGAAGGTCGTACAAGCTCGGGGATGGTACCAATCGATCCGCAGGACCCAAATTAGTCCAGATGCAACCACTTTCCAAGTCTCTCCGACCTTCACAAAAAAAGTTATTCAAGAATATCTCTTTCTCCTATGTGCTTTCATCCCTAACCCTAACCCTAACCCTTCCGAAAGTCGGAGAAGCTCAAGGATGGTACCGATCGATGCGCGCTACCCCATTTAGTGGGGGTAGAGCCTACTTGCAAGTCTCTCCGACCTTCACAAAAAAAGTTATTCAAGAATATCTCTTTCTCCTATGTGCTTTCATCCCTAACCCTAACCCTAACCCTTCCGAAAGTCGGAGAAGCTCAAAGATGGTACCGATCGATGCGCGCTACCCCATTTAGTGGGGGTAGAGCCTACTTGCAAGTCTCTCCGACCTTCACAAAAAAAGTTATTCAAGAATATCTCTTTCTCCTATGTGCTTTCATCCCTAACCCTAACCCTAACCCTTCCGAAAGTCGGAGAAGCTCAAGGATGGTACCGATCGATGCGCGCTACCCCATTTAGTGGGGGTAGAGCCTACTTGCAAGTCTCTCCGACCTTCAAAAAAAAAGTTATTCAAGAATATCTCTTTCTCCTATGTGCTTTCATCCCTAACCCTAACCCTAACCCTTCCGAAAGTCGGAGAAGCTCAAGGATGGTACCGATCGATGCGCGCAACCCCATTTAGTGGGGGTAGAGCCTACTTGCAAGTCTCTCCGACCTTCACAAAAAAAGTTATTCAAGAATATCTCCTCAGATTTGGGGGAATTTCGTCGGTCGACCTCTTTCGAAGGTCGTACAAGCTCGGGGATGGTACCAATCGATCCGCAGGACCCAAATTAGTCCAGATGCAACCACTTTCCAAGTCTCTCCGACCTTCACAAAAAAAGTTATTCAAGAATATCTCTTTCTCCTATGTGCTTTCATCCCTAACCCTAACCCTAACCCTTCCGAAAGTCGGAGAAGCTCAAGGATGGTACCGATCGATGCGCGCTACCCCATTTAGTGGGGGTAGAGCCTACTTGCAAGTCTCTCCGACCTTCACAAAAAAAGTTATTCAAGAATATCTCTTTCTCCTATGTGCTTTCATCCCTAACCCTAACCCTTCCGAAAGTCGGAGAAGCTCAAGGATGGTACCGATCGATGCGCGCAACCCCATTTAGTGGGGGTAGAGCCTACTTGCAAGTCTCTCCGACCTTCACAAAAAAAGTTATTCAAGAATATCTCCTCAGATTTGGGGGAATTTCGTCGGTCGACCTCTTCCGAAGGTCGTACAAGCTCGGGGATGGTACCAATCGATCCGCAGGACCCAAATTAGTCCAGATGCAACCACTTTCCAAGTCTCTCCGACCTTCACAAAAAAAGTTATTCAAGAATATCTCTTTCTCCTATGTGCTTTCATCCCTAACCCTAACCCTAACCCTTCCGAAAGTCGGAGAAGCTCAAGGATGGTACCGATCGATGCGCGCTACCCCATTTAGTGGGGGTAGAGCCTACTTGCAAGTCTCTCCGACCTTCACAAAAAAAGTTATTCAAGAATATCTCTTTCTCCTATGTGCTTTCATCCCTAACCCTAACCCTAACCCTTCCGAAAGTCGGAGAAGCTCAAGGATGGTACCGATCGATGCGCGCTACCCCATTTAGTGGGGGTAGAGCCTACTTGCAAGTCTCTCCGACCTTCACAAAAAAAGTTATTCAAGAATATCTCTTTCTCCTATGTGCTTTCATCCCTAACCCTAACCCTAACCCTTCCGAAAGTCGGAGAAGCTCAAGGATGGTACCGATCGATGCGCGCAACCCCATTTAGTGGGGGTAGAGCCTACTTGCAAGTCTCTCCGACCTTCACAAAAAAAGTTATTCAAGAATATCTCCTCAGATTTGGGGGAATTTCGTCGGTCGACCTCTTCCGAAGGTCGTACAAGCTCGGGGATGGTACCAATCGATCCGCAGGACCCAAATTAGTCCAGATGCAACCACTTTCCAAGTCTCTCCGACCTTCACAAAAAAAGTTATTCAAGAATATCTCCTCAGATTTGGGGGAATTTCGTCGGTCGACCTCTTTCGAAGGTCGTACAAGCTCGGGGATGGTACCAATCGATCCGCAGGACCCAAATTAGTCCAGATGCAACCACTTTCCAAGTCTCTCCGACCTTCACAAAAAAAGTTATTCAAGAATATCTCTTTCTCCTATGTGCTTTCATCCCTAACCCTAACCCTAACCCTTCCGAAAGTCGGAGAAGCTCAAGGATGGTACCGATCGATGCGCGCTACCCCATTTAGTGGGGGTAGAGCCTACTTGCAAGTCTCTCCGACCTTCACAAAAAAAGTTATTCAAGAATATCTCCTCAGATTTGGGGGAATTTCGTCGGTCGACCTCTTCCGAAGGTCGTACAAGCTCGGGGATGGTACCAATCGATCCGCAGGACCCAAATTAGTCCAGATGCAACCACTTTCCAAGTCTCTCCGACCTTCACAAAAAAAGTTATTCAAGAATATCTCTTTCTCCTATGTGCTTTCATCCCTAACCCTAACCCTAACCCTTCCGAAAGTCGGAGAAGCTCAAGGATGGTACCGATCGATGTGCGCTACCCCATTTAGTGGGGGTAGAGCCTACTTGCAAGTCTCTCCGACCTTCACAAAAAACGTTATTCAAGAATATCTCTTTCTCCTATGTGCTTTCATCCCTAACCCTAACCCTAACCCTTCCGAAAGTCGGAGAAGCTCAAGGATGGTACCGATCGATGCGCGCTACCCCATTTAGTGGGGGTAGAGCCTACTTGCAAGTCTCTCCGACCTTCACAAAAAAAGTTATTCAAGAATATCTCCTCAGATTTGGGGGAATTTCGTCGGTCGACCTCTTCCGAAGGTCGTACAAGCTCGGGGATGGTACCAATCGATCCGCAGGACCCAAATTAGTCCAGATGCAACCACTTTCCAAGTCTCTCCGACCTTCACAAAAAAAGTTATTCAAGAATATCTCTTTCTCCTATGTGCTTTCATCCCTAACCCTAACCCTAACCCTTCCGAAAGTCGGAGAAGCTCAAGGATGGTACCGATCGATGCGCGCTACCCCATTTAGTGGGGGTAGAGCCTACTTGCAAGTCTCTCCGACCTTCACAAAAAAAGTTATTCAAGAATATCTCTTTCTCCTATGTGCTTTCATCCCTAACCCTAACCCTAACCCTTCCGAAAGTCGGAGAAGCTCAAGGATGGTACCGATCGATGCGCGCAACCCCATTTAGTGGGGGTAGAGCCTACTTGCAAGTCTCTCCGACCTTCACAAAAAAAGTTATTCAAGAATATCTCTTTCTCCTATGTGCTTTCATCCCTAACCCTAACCCTAACCCTTCCGAAAGTCGGAGAAGCTCAAGGATGGTACCGATCGATGCGCGCTACCCCATTTAGTGGGGGTAGAGCCTACTTGCAAGTCTCTCCGACCTTCACAAAAAAAGTTATTCAAGAATATCTCTTTCTCCTATGTGCTTTCATCCCTAACCCTAACCCTAACCCTTCCGAAAGTCGGAGAAGCTCAAGGATGGTACCGATCGATGCGCGCAACCCCATTTAGTGGGGGTAGAGCCTACTTGCAAGTCTCTCCGACCTTCACAAAAAAAGTTATTCAAGAATATCTCCTCAGATTTGGGGGAATTTCGTCGGTCGACCTCTTTCGAAGGTCGTACAAGCTCGGGGATGGTACCAATCGATCTGCAGGACCCAAATTAGTCCAGATGCAACCACTTTCCAAGTCTCTCCGACCTTCACAAAAAAAGTTATTCAAGAATATCTCTTTCTCCTATGTGCTTTCATCCCTAACCCTAACCCTAACCCTTCCGAAAGTCGGAGAAGCTCAAGGATGGTACCGATCGATGCGCGCTACCCCATTTAGTGGGGGTAGAGCCTACTTGCAAGTCTCTCCGACCTTCACAAAAAAAGTTATTCAAGAATATCTCTTTCTCCTATGTGCTTTCATCCCTAACCCTAACCCTTCCGAAAGTCGGAGAAGCTCAAGGATGGTACCGATCGATGCGCGCAACCCCATTTAGTGGGGGTAGAGCCTACTTGCAAGTCTCTCCGACCTTCACAAAAAAAGTTATTCAAGAATATCTCCTCAGATTTGGGGGAATTTCGTCGGTCGACCTCTTCCGATGGTCGTACAAGCTCGGGGATGGTACCAATCGATCCGCAGGACCCAAATTAGTCCAGATGCAACCACTTTCCAAGTCTCTCCGACCTTCACAAAAAAAGTTATTCAAGAATATCTCTTTCTCCTATGTGCTTTCATCCCTAACCCTAACCCTAACCCTTCCGAAAGTCGGAGAAGCTCAAGGATGGTACCGATCGATGCGCGCTACCCCATTTAGTGGGGGTAGAGCCTACTTGCAAGTCTCTCCGACCTTCACAAAAAAAGTTATTCAAGAATATCTCTTTCTCCTATGTGCTTTCATCCCTAACCCTAACCCTAACCCTTCCGAAAGTCGGAGAAGCTCAAGGATGGTACCGATCGATGCGCGCTACCCCATTTAGTGGGGGTAGAGCCTACTTGCAAGTCTCTCCGACCTTCACAAAAAAAGTTATTCAAGAATATCTCTTTCTCCTATGTGCTTTCATCCCTAACCCTAACCCTAACCCTTCCAAAAGTCGGAGAAGCTCAAGGATGGTACTGATCGATGCGCGCAACCCCATTTAGTGGGGGTAGAGCCTACTTCCAAGTCTCTCCGACCTTCACAAAAAAAGTTATTCAAGAATATCTCCTCAGATTTGGGGGAATTTCGTCGGTCGACCTCTTTCAAAGGTCGTACAAGCTCGGGGATGGTACCAATCGATCCGCAGGACCCAAATTAGTCCAGATGCAACCACTTTCCAAGTCTCTCCGACCTTCACAAAAAAAGTTATTCAAGAATATCTCTTTCTCCTATGTGCTTTCATCCCTAACCCTAACCCTAACCCTTCCGAAAGTCGGAGAAGCTCAAGGATGGTACCGATCGATGCGCGCTACCCCATTTAGTGGGGGTAGAGCCTACTTGCAAGTCTCTCCGACCTTCACAAAAAAAGTTATTCAAGAATATCTCTTTCTCCTATGTGCTTTCATCCCTAACCCTAACCCTTCCGAAAGTCGGAGAAGCTCAAGGATGGTACCGATCGATGCGCGCAACCCCATTTAGTGGGGGTAGAGCCTACTTGCAAGTCTCTCCGACCTTCACAAAAAAAGTTATTCAAGAATATCTCCTCAGATTTGGGGGAATTTCGTCGGTCGACCTCTTCCGAAGGTCGTACAAGCTCGGGGATGGTACCAATCGATCCGCAGGACCCAAATTAGTCCAGATGCAACCACTTTCCAAGTCTCTCCGACCTTCACAAAAAAAGTTATTCAAGAATATCTCTTTCTCCTATGTGCTTTCATCCCTAACCCTAACCCTAACCCTTCCGAAAGTCGGAGAAGCTCAAGGATGGTACCGATCGATGCGCGCTACCCCATTTAGTGGGGGTAGAGCCTACTTGCAAGTCTCTCCGACCTTCACAAAAAAAGTTATTCAAGAATATCTCTTTCTCCTATGTGCTTTCATCCCTAACCCTAACCCTAACCCTTCCGAAAGTCGGAGAAGCTCAAGGATGGTACCGATCGATGCGCGCTACCCCATTTAGTGGGGGTAGAGCCTACTTGCAAGTCTCTCCGACCTTCACAAAAAAAGTTATTCAAGAATATCTCTTTCTCCTATGTGCTTTCATCCCTAACCCTAACCCTAACCCTTCCAAAAGTCGGAGAAGCTCAAGGATGGTACCGATCGATGCGCGCAACCCCATTTAGTGGGGGTAGAGCCTACTTCCAAGTCTCTCCGACCTTCACAAAAAAAGTTATTCAAGAATATCTCCTCAGATTTGGGGGAATTTCGTCGGTCGACCTCTTTCAAAGGTCGTACAAGCTCGGGGATGGTACCAATCGATCCGCAGGACCCAAATTAGTCCAGATGCAACCACTTTCCAAGTCTCTCCGACCTTCACAAAAAAAGTTATTCAAGAATATCTCTTTCTCCTATGTGCTTTCATCCCTAACCCTAACCCTAACCCTTCCGAAAGTCGGAGAAGCTCAAGGATGGTACCGATCGATGCGCGCTACCCCATTTAGTGGGGGTAGAGCCTACTTGCAAGTCTCTCCGACCTTCACAAAAAAAGTTATTCAAGAATATCTCCTCAGATTTGGGGGAATTTCGTCGGTCGACCTCTTCCGAAGGTCGTACAAGCTCGGGGATGGTACCAATCGATCCGCAGGACCCAAATTAGTCCAGATGCAACCACTTTCCAAGTCTCTCCGACCTTCACAAAAAAAGTTATTCAAGAATATCTCTTTCTCCTATGTGCTTTCATCCCTAACCCTAACCCTAACCCTTCCGAAAGTCGGAGAAGCTCAAGGATGGTACCGATCGATGCGCGCTACCCCATTTAGTGGGGGTAGAGCCTACTTGCAAGTCTCTCCGACCTTCACAAAAAAAGTTATTCAAGAATATCTCTTTCTCCTATGTGCTTTCATCCCTAACCCTAACCCTAACCCTTCCGAAAGTCGGAGAAGCTCAAGGATGGTACCGATCGATGCGCGCAACCCCATTTAGTGGGGGTAGAGCCTACTTGCAAGTCTCTCCGACCTTCACAAAAAAAGTTATTCAAGAATATCTCCTCAGATTTGGGGGAATTTCGTCGTCCGACCTCTTTCGAAGGTCGTACAAGCTCGGGGATGGTACCAATCGATCCGCAGGACCCAAATTAGTCCAGATGCAACCACTTTCCAAGTCTCTCCGACCTTCACAAAAAAAGTTATTCAAGAATATCTCTTTCTCCTATGTGCTTTCATCCCTAACCCTAACCCTAACCCTTCCGAAAGTTGGAGAAGCTCAAGGATGGTACCGATCGATGCGCGCTACCCCATTTAGTGGGGGTAGAGCCTACTTGCAAGTCTCTCCGACCTTCACAAAAAAAGTTATTCAAGAATATCTCTTTCTCCTATGTGCTTTCATCCCTAACCCTAACCCTAACCCTTCCGAAAGTCGGAGAAGCTCAAGGATGGTACCGATCGATGCGCGCAACCCCATTTAGTGGGGGTAGAGCCTACTTCCAAGTCTCTCCGACCTTCACAAAAAAAGTTATTCAAGAATATCTCCTCAGATTTGGGGGAATTTCATCGGTCGACCTCTTTCGAAGGTCGTACAAGCTCGGGGATGGTACCAATCGATCCGCAGGACCCAAATTAGTCCAGATGCAACCACTTTCCAAGTCTCTCCGACCTTCACAAAAAAAGTTATTCAAGAATATCTCTTTCTCCTATGTGCTTTCATCCCTAACCCTAACCCTAACCCTTCCGAAAGTCGGAGAAGCTCAAGGATGGTACCGATCGATGCGCGCTACCCCATTTAGTGGGGGTAGAGCCTACTTGCAAGTCTCTCCGACCTTCACAAAAAAAGTTATTCAAGAATATCTCCTCAGATTTGGGGGAATTTCGTCGGTCGACCTCTTCCGAAGGTCGTACAAGCTCGAGGATGGTACCAATCGATCCGCAGGACCGAAATTAGTCCAGATGCAACCACTTTCCAAGTCTCTCCGACCTTCACAAAAAAAGTTATTCAAGAATATCTCTTTCTCCTATGTGCTTTCATCCCTAACCCTAACCCTAACCCTTCCGAAAGTCGGAGAAGCTCAAGGATGGTACCGATCGATGCGCGCTACCCCATTTAGTGGGGGTAGAGCCTACTTGCAAGTCTCTCCGACCTTCACAAAAAAAGTTATTCAAGAATATCTCTTTCTCCTATGTGCTTTCATCCCTAACCCTAACCCTAACCCTTCCGAAAGTCGGAGAAGCTCAAGGATGGTACCGATCGATGCGCGATACCCCATTTAGTGGGGGTAGAGCCTACTTGCAAGTCTCTCCGACCTTCACAAAAAAAGTTATTCAAGAATATCTCCTCAGATTTGGGGGAATTTCGTCGGTCGACCTCTTTCGAAGGTCGTACAAGCTCGGGGATGGTACCAATCGATCCGCAGGACCCAAATTAGTCCAGATGCAACCACTTTCCAAGTCTCTCCGACCTTCACAAAAAAAGTTATTCAAGAATATCTCTTTCTCCTATGTGCTTTCATCCCTAACCCTAACCCTAACCCTTCCGAAAGTCGGAGAAGCTCAAGGATGGTACCGATCGATGCGCGCTACCCCATTTAGTGGGGGTAGAGCCTACTTGCAAGTCTCTCCGACCTTCACAAAAAAAGTTATTCAAGAATATCTCTTTCTCCTATGTGCTTTCATCCCTAACCCTAACCCTAACCCTTCCGAAAGTCGGAGAAGCTCAAGGATGGTACCGATCGATGCGCGCTACCCCATTTAGTGGGGGTAGAGCCTACTTGCAAGTCTCTCCGACCTTCACAAAAAAAGTTATTCAAGAATATCTCCTCAGATTTGGGGGAATTTCGTCGGTCGACCTCTTCCGAAGGTCGTACAAGCTCGGGGATGGTACCAATCGATCCGCAGGACCCAAATTAGTCCAGATGCAACCACTTTCCAAGTCTCTCCGACCTTCACAAAAAAAGTTATTCAAGAATATCTCTTTCTCCTATGTGCTTTCATCCCTAACCCTAACCCTAACCCTTCCGAAAGTCGGAGAAGCTCAAGGATGGTACCGATCGATGCGCGCTACCCCATTTAGTGGGGGTAGAGCCTACTTGCAAGTCTCTCCGACCTTCACAAAAAAAGTTATTCAAGAATATCTCTTTCTCCTATGTGCTTTCATCCCTAACCCTAACCCTAACCCTTCCGAAAGTCGGAGAAGCTCAAGGATGGTACCGATCGATGCGCGCTACCCCATTTAGTGGGGGTAGAGCCTACTTGCAAGTCTCTCCGACCTTCACAAAAAAAGTTATTCAAGAATATCTCTTTCTCCTATGTGCTTTCATCCCTAACCCTAACCCTAACCCTTCCGAAAGTCGGAGAAGCTCAAGGATGGTACCGATCGATGCGCGCTACCCCATTTAGTGGGGGTAGAGCCTACTTGCAAGTCTCTCCGACCTTCACAAAAAAAGTTATTCAAGAATATCTCTTTCTCCTATGTGCTTTCATCCCTAACCCTAACCCTAACCCTTCCGAAAGTCGGAGAAGCTCAAGGATGGTACCGATCGATGCGCGCAACCCCATTTAGTGGGGGTAGAGCCTACTTGCAAGTCTCTCCGACCTTCACAAAAAAAGTTATTCAAGAATATCTCCTCAGATTTGGGGGAATTTCGTCGGTCGACCTCTTTCAAAGGTCGTACAAGCTCGGGGATGGTACCAATCGATCCGCAGGACCCAAATTAGTCCAGATGCAACCACTTTCCAAGTCTCTCCGACCTTCACAAAAAAAGTTATTCAAGAATATCTCTTTCTCCTATGTGCTTTCATCCCTAACCCTAACCCTAACCCTTCCGAAAGTCGGAGAAGCTCAAGGATGGTACCGATCGATGCGCGCTACCCCATTTAGTGGGGGTAGAGCCTACTTGCAAGTCTCTCCGACCTTCACAAAAAAAGTTATTCAAGAATATCTCTTTCTCCTATGTGCTTTCATCCCTAACCCTAACCCTTCCGAAAGTCGGAGAAGCTCAAGGATGGTACCGATCGATGCGCGCAACCCCATTTAGTGGGGGTAGAGCCTACTTGCAAGTCTCTCCGACCTTCACAAAAAAAGTTATTCAAGAATATCTCCTCAGATTTGGGGGAATTTCGTCGGTCGACCTCTTCCGAAGGTCGTACAAGCTCGGGGATGGTACCAATCGATCCGCAGGACCCAAATTAGTCCAGATGCAACCACTTTCCAAGTCTCTCCGACCTTCACAAAAAAAGTTATTCAAGAATATCTCTTTCTCCTATGTGCTTTCATCCCTAACCCTAACCCTAACCCTTCCGAAAGTCGGAGAAGCTCAAGGATGGTACCGATCGATGCGCGCTACCCCATTTAGTGGGGGTAGAGCCTACTTGCAAGTCTCTCCGACCTTCACAAAAAAAGTTATTCAAGAATATCTCTTTCTCCTATGTGCTTTCATCCCTAACCCTAACCCTAACCCTTCCGAAAGTCGGAGAAGCTCAAGGATGGTACCGATCGATGCGCGCTACCCCATTTAGTGGGGGTAGAGCCTACTTGCAAGTCTCTCCGACCTTCACAAAAAAAGTTATTCAAGAATATCTCTTTCTCCTATGTGCTTTCATCCCTAACCCTAACCCTAACCCTTCCAAAAGTCGGAGAAGCTCAAGGATGGTACCGATCGATGCGCGCAACCCCATTTAGTGGGGGTAGAGCCTACTTCCAAGTCTCTCCGACCTTCACAAAAAAAGTTATTCAAGAATATCTCCTCAGATTTGGGGGAATTTCGTCGGTCGACCTCTTTCAAAGGTCGTACAAGCTCGGGGATGGTACCAATCGATCCGCAGGACCCAAATTAGTCCAGATGCAACCACTTTCCAAGTCTCTCCGACCTTCACAAAAAAAGTTATTCAAGAATATCTCTTTCTCCTATGTGCTTTCATCCCTAACCCTAACCCTAACCCTTCCGAAAGTCGGAGAAGCTCAAGGATGGTACCGATCGATGCGCGCTACCCCATTTAGTGGGGGTAGAGCCTACTTGCAAGTCTCTCCGACCTTCACAAAAAAAGTTATTCAAGAATATCTCCTCAGATTTGGGGGAATTTCGTCGGTCGACCTCTTCCGAAGGTCGTACAAGCTCGGGGATGGTACCAATCGATCCGCAGGACCCAAATTAGTCCAGATGCAACCACTTTCCAAGTCTCTCCGACCTTCACAAAAAAAGTTATTCAAGAATATCTCTTTCTCCTATGTGCTTTCATCCCTAACCCTAACCCTAACCCTTCCGAAAGTCGGAGAAGCTCAAGGATGGTACCGATCGATGCGCGCTACCCCATTTAGTGGGGGTAGAGCCTACTTGCAAGTCTCTCCGACCTTCACAAAAAAAGTTATTCAAGAATATCTCTTTCTCCTATGTGCTTTCATCCCTAACCCTAACCCTAACCCTTCCGAAAGTCGGAGAAGCTCAAGGATGGTACCGATCGATGCGCGCAACCCCATTTAGTGGGGGTAGAGCCTACTTGCAAGTCTCTCCGACCTTCACAAAAAAAGTTATTCAAGAATATCTCCTCAGATTTGGGGGAATTTCGTCGTCCGACCTCTTTCGAAGGTCGTACAAGCTCGGGGATGGTACCAATCGATCCGCAGGACCCAAATTAGTCCAGATGCAACCACTTTCCAAGTCTCTCCGACCTTCACAAAAAAAGTTATTCAAGAATATCTCTTTCTCCTATGTGCTTTCATCCCTAACCCTAACCCTAACCCTTCCGAAAGTTGGAGAAGCTCAAGGATGGTACCGATCGATGCGCGCTACCCCATTTAGTGGGGGTAGAGCCTACTTGCAAGTCTCTCCGACCTTCACAAAAAAAGTTATTCAAGAATATCTCTTTCTCCTATGTGCTTTCATCCCTAACCCTAACCCTAACCCTTCCGAAAGTCGGAGAAGCTCAAGGATGGTACCGATCGATGCGCGCAACCCCATTTAGTGGGGGTAGAGCCTACTTCCAAGTCTCTCCGACCTTCACAAAAAAAGTTATTCAAGAATATCTCCTCAGATTTGGGGGAATTTCATCGGTCGACCTCTTTCGAAGGTCGTACAAGCTCGGGGATGGTACCAATCGATCCGCAGGACCCAAATTAGTCCAGATGCAACCACTTTCCAAGTCTCTCCGACCTTCACAAAAAAAGTTATTCAAGAATATCTCTTTCTCCTATGTGCTTTCATCCCTAACCCTAACCCTAACCCTTCCGAAAGTCGGAGAAGCTCAAGGATGGTACCGATCGATGCGCGCTACCCCATTTAGTGGGGGTAGAGCCTACTTGCAAGTCTCTCCGACCTTCACAAAAAAAGTTATTCAAGAATATCTCCTCAGATTTGGGGGAATTTCGTCGGTCGACCTCTTCCGAAGGTCGTACAAGCTCGGGGATGGTACCAATCGATCCGCAGGACCCAAATTAGTCCAGATGCAACCACTTTCCAAGTCTCTCCGACCTTCACAAAAAAAGTTATTCAAGAATATCTCTTTCTCCTATGTGCTTTCATCCCTAACCCTAACCCTAACCCTTCCGAAAGTCGGAGAAGCTCAAGGATGGTACCGATCGATGCGCGCTACCCCATTTAGTGGGGGTAGAGCCTACTTGCAAGTCTCTCCGACCTTCACAAAAAAAGTTATTCAAGAATATCTCTTTCTCCTATGTGCTTTCATCCCTAACCCTAACCCTAACCCTTCCGAAAGTCGGAGAAGCTCAAGGATGGTACCGATCGATGCGCGATACCCCATTTAGTGGGGGTAGAGCCTACTTGCAAGTCTCTCCGACCTTCACAAAAAAAGTTATTCAAGAATATCTCCTCAGATTTGGGGGAATTTCGTCGGTCGACCTCTTTCGAAGGTCGTACAAGCTCGGGGATGGTACCAATCGATCCGCAGGACCCAAATTAGTCCAGATGCAACCACTTTCCAAGTCTCTCCGACCTTCACAAAAAAAGTTATTCAAGAATATCTCTTTCTCCTATGTGCTTTCATCCCTAACCCTAACCCTAACCCTTCCGAAAGTCGGAGAAGCTCAAGGATGGTACCGATCGATGCGCGCTACCCCATTTAGTGGGGGTAGAGCCTACTTGCAAGTCTCTCCGACCTTCACAAAAAAAGTTATTCAAGAATATCTCTTTCTCCTATGTGCTTTCATCCCTAACCCTAACCCTAACCCTTCCGAAAGTCGGAGAAGCTCAAGGATGGTACCGATCGATGCGCGCTACCCCATTTAGTGGGGGTAGAGCCTACTTGCAAGTCTCTCCGACCTTCACAAAAAAAGTTATTCAAGAATATCTCCTCAGATTTGGGGGAATTTCGTCGGTCGACCTCTTCCGAAGGTCGTACAAGCTCGGGGATGGTACCAATCGATCCGCAGGACCCAAATTAGTCCAGATGCAACCACTTTCCAAGTCTCTCCGACCTTCACAAAAAAAGTTATTCAAGAATATCTCTTTCTCCTATGTGCTTTCATCCCTAACCCTAACCCTAACCCTTCCGAAAGTCGGAGAAGCTCAAGGATGGTACCGATCGATGCGCGCTACCCCATTTAGTGGGGGTAGAGCCTACTTGCAAGTCTCTCCGACCTTCACAAAAAAAGTTATTCAAGAATATCTCTTTCTCCTATGTGCTTTCATCCCTAACCCTAACCCTAACCCTTCCGAAAGTCGGAGAAGCTCAAGGATGGTACCGATCGATGCGCGCTACCCCATTTAGTGGGGGTAGAGCCTACTTGCAAGTCTCTCCGACCTTCACAAAAAAAGTTATTCAAGAATATCTCTTTCTCCTATGTGCTTTCATCCCTAACCCTAACCCTAACCCTTCCGAAAGTCGGAGAAGCTCAAGGATGGTACCGATCGATGCGCGCTACCCCATTTAGTGGGGGTAGAGCCTACTTGCAAGTCTCTCCGACCTTCACAAAAAAAGTTATTCAAGAATATCTCTTTCTCCTATGTGCTTTCATCCCTAACCCTAACCCTAACCCTTCCGAAAGTCGGAGAAGCTCAAGGATGGTACCGATCGATGCGCGCAACCCCATTTAGTGGGGGTAGAGCCTACTTGCAAGTCTCTCCGACCTTCACAAAAAAAGTTATTCAAGAATATCTCCTCAGATTTGGGGGAATTTCGTCGGTCGACCTCTTCCGAAGGTCGTACAAGCTCGGGGATGGTACCAATCGATCCGCAGGACCCAAATTAGTCCAGATGCAACCACTTTCCAAGTCTCTCCGACCTTCACAAAAAAAGTTATTCAAGAATATCTCTTTCTCCTATGTGCTTTCATCCCTAACCCTAACCCTTCCGAAAGTCGGAGAAGCTCAAGGATGGTACCGATCGATGCGCGCTACCCCATTTAGTGGGGGTAGAGCCTACTTGCAAGTCTCTCCGACCTTCACAAAAAAAGTTATTCAAGAATATCTCTTTCTCCTATGTGCTTTCATCCCTAACCCTAACCCTAACCCTTCCGAAAGTCGGAGAAGCTCAAGGATGGTACCGATCGATGCGCGCAACCCCATTTAGTGGGGGTAGAGCCTACTTGCAAGTCTCTCCGACCTTCACAAAAAAAGTTATTCAAGAATATCTCCTCAGATTTGGGGGAATTTCGTCGGTCGACCTCTTCCGAAGGTCGTACAAGCTCGGGGATGGTACCAATCGATCCGCAGGACCCAAATTAGTCCAGATGCAACCACTTTCCAAGTCTCTCCGACCTTCACAAAAAAAGTTATTCAAGAATATCTCTTTCTCCTATGTGCTTTCATCCCTAACCCTAACCCTAACCCTTCCGAAAGTCGGAGAAGCTCAAGGATGGTACCGATCGATGCGCGCAACCCCATTTAGTGGGGGTAGAGCCTACTTGCAAGTCTCTCCGACCTTCACAAAAAAAGTTATTCAAGAATATCTCCTCAGATTTGGGGGAATTTCGTCGGTCGACCTCTTCCGAAGGTCGTACAAGCTCGGGGATGGTACCAATCGATCCGCAGGACCCAAATTAGTCCAGATGCAACCACTTTCCAAGTCTCTCCGACCTTCACAAAAAAAGTTATTCAAGAATATCTCTTTCTCCTATGTGCTTTCATCCCTAACCCTAACCCTAACCCTTCCGAAAGTCGGAGAAGCTCAAGGATGGTACCGATCGATGCGCGCAACCCCATTTAGTGGGGGTAGAGCCTACTTGCAAGTCTCTCCGACCTTCACAAAAAAAGTTATTCAAGAATATCTCCTCAGATTTGGGGGAATTTCGTCGGTCGACCTCTTCCGAAGGTCGTACAAGCTCGGGGATGGTACCAATCGATCCGCAGGACCCAAATTAGTCCAGATGCAACCACTTTCCAAGTCTCTCCGACCTTCACAAAAAAAGTTATTCAAGAATATCTCTTTCTCCTATGTGCTTTCATCCCTAACCCTAACCCTAACCCTTCCGAAAGTCGGAGAAGCTCAAGGATGGTACCGATCGATGCGCGCTACCCCATTTAGTGGGGGTAGAGCCTACTTGCAAGTCTCTCCGACCTTCACAAAAAAAGTTATTCAAGAATATCTCTTTCTCCTATGTGCTTTCATCCCTAACCCTAACCCTAACCCTTCCGAAAGTCGGAGAAGCTCAAGGATGGTACCGATCGATGCGCGCAACCCCATTTAGTGGGGGTAGAGCCTACTTTCAAGTCTCTCCGACCTTCACAAAAAAAGTTATTCAAGAATATCTCCTCAGATTTGGGGGAATTTCGTCGGTCGACCTCTTTCGAAGGTCGTACAAGCTCGGGGATGGTACCAATCGATCCGCAGGACCCAAATTAGTCCAGATGCAACCACTTTCCAAGTCTCTCCGACCTTCACAAAAAAAGTTATTCAAGAATATCTCTTTCTCCTATGTGCTTTCATCCCTAACCCTAACCCTAACCCTTCCGAAAGTCGGAGAAGCTCAAGGATGGTACCGATCGATGCGCGCTACCCCATTTAGTGGGGGTAGAGCCTACTTGCAAGTCTCTCCGACCTTCACAAAAAAAGTTATTCAAGAATATCTCCTCAGATTTGGGGGAATTTCGTCGGTCGACCTCTTCCGAAGGTCGTACAAGCTCGGGGATGGTACCAATCGATCCGCAGGACCCAAATTAGTCCAGATGCAACCACTTTCCAAGTCTCTCCGACCTTCACAAAAAAAGTTATTCAAGAATATCTCTTTCTCCTATGTGCTTTCATCCCTAACCCTAACCCTAACCCTTCCGAAAGTCGGAGAAGCTCAAGGATGGTACCGATCGATGCGCGCTACCCCATTTAGTGGGGGTAGAGCCTACTTGCAAGTCTCTCCGACCTTCACAAAAAAAGTTATTCAAGAATATCTCTTTCTCCTATGTGCTTTCATCCCTAACCCTAACCCTAACCCTTCCGAAAGTCGGAGAAGCTCAAGGATGGTACCGATCGATGCGCGCAACCCCATTTAGTGGGGGTAGAGCCTACTTGCAAGTCTCTCCGACCTTCACAAAAAAAGTTATTCAAGAATATCTCCTCAGATTTGGGGGAATTTCGTCGGTCGACCTCTTTCGAAGGTCGTACAAGCTCGGGGATGGTACCAATCGATCCGCAGGACCCAAATTAGTCCAGATGCAACCACTTTCCAAGTCTCTCCGACCTTCACAAAAAAAGTTATTCAAGAATATCTCTTTCTCCTATGTGCTTTCATCCCTAACCCTAACCCTAACCCTTCCGAAAGTCGGAGAAGCTCAAGGATGGTACCGATCGATGCGCGCTACCCCATTTAGTGGGGGTAGAGCCTACTTGCAAGTCTCTCCGACCTTCACAAAAAAAGTTATTCAAGAATATCTCTTTCTCCTATGTGCTTTCATCCCTAACCCTAACCCTAACCCTTCCGAAAGTCGGAGAAGCTCAAGGATGGTACCGATCGATGTGCGCAACCCCATTTAGTGGGGGTAGAGCCTACTTGCAAGTCTCTCCGACCTTCACAAAAAAAGTTATTCAAGAATATCTCCTCAGATTTGGGGGAATTTCGTCGGTCGACCTCTTCCGAAGGTCGTACAAGCTCGGGGATGGTACCAATCGATCCGCAGGACCCAAATTAGTCCAGATGCAACCACTTTCCAAGTCTCTCCGACCTTCACAAAAAAAGTTATTCAAGAATATCTCTTTCTCCTATGTGCTTTCATCCCTAACCCTAACCCTAACCCTTCCGAAAGTCGGAGAAGCTCAAGGATGGTACCGATCGATGCGCGCTACCCCATTTAGTGGGGGTAGAGCCTACTTGCAAGTCTCTCCGACCTTCACAAAAAAAGTTATTCAAGAATATCTCTTTCTCCTATGTGCTTTCATCCCTAACCCTAACCCTAACCCTTCCGAAAGTCGGAGAAGCTCAAGGATGGTACCGATCGATGCGCGCAACCCCATTTAGTGGGGGTAGAGCCTACTTCCAAGTCTCTCCGACCTTCACAAAAAAAGTTATTCAAGAATATCTCCTCAGATTTGGGGGAATTTCGTCGGTCGACCTCTTTCGAAGGTCGTACAAGCTCGGGGATGGTACCAATCGATCCGCAGGACCCAAATTAGTCCAGATGCAACCACTTTCCAAGTCTCTCCGACCTTCACAAAAAAAGTTATTCAAGAATATCTCTTTCTCCTATGTGCTTTCATCCCTAACCCTAACCCTAACCCTTCCGAAAGTCGGAGAAGCTCAAGGATGGTACCGATCGATGCGCGCTACCCCATTTAGTGGGGGTAGAGCCTACTTGCAAGTCTCTCCGACCTTCACAAAAAAAGTTATTCAAGAATATCTCTTTCTCCTATGTGCTTTCATCCCTAACCCTAACCCTAACCCTTCCGAAAGTCGGAGAAGCTCAAGGATGGTACCGATCGATGCGCGCAACCCCATTTAGTGGGGGTAGAGCCTACTTGCAAGTCTCTCCGACCTTCACAAAAAAAGTTATTCAAGAATATCTCCTCAGATTTGGGGGAATTTCGTCGGTCGACCTCTTTCGAAGGTCGTACAAGCTCGGGGATGGTACCAATCGATCCGCAGGACCCAAATTAGTCCAGATGCAACCACTTTCCAAGTCTCTCCGACCTTCACAAAAAAAGTTATTCAAGAATATCTCTTTCTCCTATGTGCTTTCATCCCTAACCCTAACCCTAACCCTTCCGAAAGTCGGAGAAGCTCAAGGATGGTACCGATCGATGCGCGCTACCCCATTTAGTGGGGGTAGAGCCTACTTGCAAGTCTCTCCGACCTTCACAAAAAAAGTTATTCAAGAATATCTCTTTCTCCTATGTGCTTTCATCCCTAACCCTAACCCTAACCCTTCCGAAAGTCGGAGAAGCTCAAGGATGGTACCGATCGATGTGCGCAACCCCATTTAGTGGGGGTAGAGCCTACTTGCAAGTCTCTCCGACCTTCACAAAAAAAGTTATTCAAGAATATCTCCTCAGATTTGGGGGAATTTCGTCGGTCGACCTCTTCCGAAGGTCGTACAAGCTCGGGGATGGTACCAATCGATCCGCAGGACCCAAATTAGTCCAGATGCAACCACTTTCCAAGTCTCTCCGACCTTCACAAAAAAAGTTATTCAAGAATATCTCTTTCTCCTATGTGCTTTCATCCCTAACCCTAACCCTAACCCTTCCGAAAGTCGGAGAAGCTCAAGGATGGTACCGATCGATGCGCGCTACCCCATTTAGTGGGGGTAGAGCCTACTTGCAAGTCTCTCCGACCTTCACAAAAAAAGTTATTCAAGAATATCTCTTTCTCCTATGTGCTTTCATCCCTAACCCTAACCCTAACCCTTCCGAAAGTCGGAGAAGCTCAAGGATGGTACCGATCGATGCGCGCAACCCCATTTAGTGGGGGTAGAGCCTACTTCCAAGTCTCTCCGACCTTCACAAAAAAAGTTATTCAAGAATATCTCCTCAGATTTGGGGGAATTTCGTCGGTCGACCTCTTTCGAAGGTCGTACAAGCTCGGGGATGGTACCAATCGATCCGCAGGACCCAAATTAGTCCAGATGCAACCACTTTCCAAGTCTCTCCGACCTTCACAAAAAAAGTTATTCAAGAATATCTCTTTCTCCTATGTGCTTTCATCCCTAACCCTAACCCTAACCCTTCCGAAAGTCGGAGAAGCTCAAGGATGGTACCGATCGATGCGCGCTACCCCATTTAGTGGGGGTAGAGCCTACTTGCAAGTCTCTCCGACCTTCACAAAAAAAGTTATTCAAGAATATCTCCTCAGATTTGGGGGAATTTCGTCGGTCGACCTCTTCCGAAGGTCGTACAAGCTCGGGGATGGTACCAATCGATCCGCAGGACCCAAATTAGTCCAGATGCAACCACTTTCCAAGTCTCTCCGACCTTCACAAAAAAAGTTATTCAAGAATATCTCTTTCTCCTATGTGCTTTCATCCCTAACCCTAACCCTAACCCTTCCGAAAGTCGGAGAAGCTCAAGGATGGTACCGATCGATGCGCGCTACCCCATTTAGTGGGGGTAGAGCCTACTTGCAAGTCTCTCCGACCTTCACAAAAAAAGTTATTCAAGAATATCTCTTTCTCCTATGTGCTTTCATCCCTAACCCTAACCCTTCCGAAAGTCGGAGAAGCTCAAGGATGGTACCGATCGATGCGCGCAACCCCATTTAGTGGGGGTAGAGCCTACTTCCAAGTCTCTCCGACCTTCACAAAAAAAGTTATTCAAGAATATCTCCTCAGATTTGGGGGAATTTCGTCGGTCGACCTCTTTCGAAGGTCGTACAAGCTCGGGGATGGTACCAATCGATCCGCAGGACCCAAATTAGTCCAGATGCAACCACTTTCCAAGTCTCTCCGACCTTCACAAAAAAAGTTATTCAAGAATATCTCTTTCTCCTATGTGCTTTCATCCCTAACCCTAACCCTAACCCTTCCGAAAGTCGGAGAAGCTCAAGGATGGTACCGATCGATGCGCGCTACCCCATTTAGTGGGGGTAGAGCCTACTTGCAAGTCTCTCCGACCTTCACAAAAAAAGTTATTCAAGAATATCTCCTCAGATTTGGGGGAATTTCGTCGGTCGACCTCTTCCGAAGGTCGTACAAGCTCGGGGATGGTACCAATCGATCCGCAGGACCCAAATTAGTCCAGATGCAACCACTTTCCAAGTCTCTCCGACCTTCACAAAAAAAGTTATTCAAGAATATCTCTTTCTCCTATGTGCTTTCATCCCTAACCCTAACCCTAACCCTTCCGAAAGTCGGAGAAGCTCAAGGATGGTACCGATCGATGCGCGCTACCCCATTTAGTGGGGGTAGAGCCTACTTGCAAGTCTCTCCGACCTTCACAAAAAAAGTTATTAAAGAATATCTCTTTCTCCTATGTGCTTTCATCCCTAACCCTAACCCTAACCCTTCCGAAAGTCGGAGAAGCTCAAGGATGGTACCGATCGATGCGCGATACCCCATTTAGTGGGGGTAGAGCCTACTTGCAAGTCTCTCCGACCTTCACAAAAAAAGTTATTCAAGAATATCTCCTCAGATTTGGGGGAATTTCGTCGGTCGACCTCTTTCGAAGGTCGTACAAGCTCGGGGATGGTACCAATCGATCCGCAGGACCCAAATTAGTCCAGATGCAACCACTTTCCAAGTCTCTCCGACCTTCACAAAAAAAGTTATTCAAGAATATCTCTTTCTCCTATGTGCTTTCATCCCTAACCCTAACCCTAACCCTTCCGAAAGTCGGAGAAGCTCAAAAATGGTACCGATCGATGCGCGCTACCCCATTTAGTGGGGGTAGAGCCTACTTGCAAGTCTCTCCGACCTTCACAAAAAAAGTTATTCAAGAATATCTCCTCAGATTTGGGGGAATTTCGTCGGTCGACCTCTTCCGAAGGTCGTACAAGCTCGGGGATGGTACCAATCGATCTGCAGGACCCAAATTAGTCCAGATGCAACCACTTTCCAAGTCTCTCCGACCTTCACAAAAAAAGTTATTCAAGAATATCTCTTTCTCCTATGTGCTTTCATCCCTAACCCTAACCCTAACCCTTCCGAAAGTCGGAGAAGCTCAAGGATGGTACCGATCGATGTGCGCTACCCCATTTAGTGGGGGTAGAGCCTACTTGCAAGTCTCTCCGACCTTCACAAAAAACGTTATTCAAGAATATCTCTTTCTCCTATGTGCTTTCATCCCTAACCCTAACCCTAACCCTTCCGAAAGTCGGAGAAGCTCAAGGATGGTACCGATCGATGCGCGCTACCCCATTTAGTGGGGGTAGAGCCTACTTGCAAGTCTCTCCGACCTTCACAAAAAAAGTTATTCAAGAATATCTCCTCAGATTTGGGGGAATTTCGTCGGTCGACCTCTTCCGAAGGTCGTACAAGCTCGGGGATGGTACCAATCGATCCGCAGGACCCAAATTAGTCCAGATGCAACCACTTTCCAAGTCTCTCCGACCTTCACAAAAAAAGTTATTCAAGAATATCTCTTTCTCCTATGTGCTTTCATCCCTAACCCTAACCCTAACCCTTCCGAAAGTCGGAGAAGCTCAAG
The DNA here is from genome assembly GCF_963576545.1 of Limanda limanda. Lineage (NCBI taxonomy): Eukaryota > Metazoa > Chordata > Actinopteri > Pleuronectiformes > Pleuronectidae > Limanda > Limanda limanda. Next base: position 8,504 of record NW_026870670.1, on the reverse strand, counting down.
GATGGTACCGATCGATGCGCGCTACCCCATTTAGTGGGGGTAGAGCCTACTTTCAAGTCTCTCCGACCTTCACAAAAAAAGTTATTCAAGAATATCTCTTTCTCCTATGTGCTTTCATCCCTAACCCTAACCCTAACCCTTCCGAAAGTCGGAGAAGCTCAAGGATGGTACCGATCGATGCGCGCTACCCCATTTAGTGGGGGTAGAGCCTACTTGCAAGTCTCTCCGACCTTCACAAAAAAAGTTATTCAAGAATATCTCTTTCTCCTATGTGCTTTCATCCCTAACCCTAACCCTAACCCTTCCGAAAGTCGGAGAAGCTCAAGGATGGTACCGATCGATGCGCGCTACCCCATTTAGTGGGGGTAGAGCCTACTTGCAAGTCTCTCCGACCTTCACAAAAAAAGTTATTCAAGAATATCTCTTTCTCCTATGTGCTTTCATCCCTAACCCTAACCCTTCCGAAAGTCGGAGAAGCTCAAGGATGGTACCGATCGATGCGCGCAACCCCATTTAGTGGGGGTAGAGCCTACTTGCAAGTCTCTCCGACCTTCACAAAAAAAGTTATTCAAGAATATCTCCTCAGATTTGGGGGAATTTCGTCGGTCGACCTCTTTCGAAGGTCGTACAAGCTCGGGGATGGTACCAATCGATCCGCAGGACCCAAATTAGTCCAGATGCAACCACTTTCCAAGTCTCTCCGACCTTCACAAAAAAAGTTATTCAAGAATATCTCTTTCTCCTATGTGCTTTCATCCCTAACCCTAACCCTAACCCTTCCGAAAGTCGGAGAAGCTCAAGGATGGTACCGATCGATGCGCGCTACCCCATTTAGTGGGGGTAGAGCCTACTTGCAAGTCTCTCCGACCTTCACAAAAAAAGTTATTCAAGAATATCTCTTTCTCCTATGTGCTTTCATCCCTAACCCTAACCCTTCCGAAAGTCGGAGAAGCTCAAGGATGGTACCGATCGATGCGCGCAACCCCATTTAGTGGGGGTAGAGCCTACTTGCAAGTCTCTCCGACCTTCACAAAAAAAGTTATTCAAGAATATCTCCTCAGATTTGGGGGAATTTCGTCGGTCGACCTCTTCCGAAGGTCGTACAAGCTCGGGGATGGTACCAATCGATCCGCAGGACCCAAATTAGTCCAGATGCAACCACTTTCCAAGTCTCTCCGACCTTCACAAAAAAAGTTATTCAAGAATATCTCTTTCTCCTATGTGCTTTCATCCCTAACCCTAACCCTAACCCTTCCGAAAGTCGGAGAAGCTCAAGGATGGTACCGATCGATGTGCGCTACCCCATTTAGTGGGGGTAGAGCCTACTTGCAAGTCTCTCCGACCTTCACAAAAAACGTTATTCAAGAATATCTCTTTCTCCTATGTGCTTTCATCCCTAACCCTAACCCTAACCCTTCCGAAAGTCGGAGAAGCTCAAGGATGGTACCGATCGATGCGCGCTACCCCATTTAGTGGGGGTAGAGCCTACTTGCAAGTCTCTCCGACCTTCACAAAAAAAGTTATTCAAGAATATCTCCTCAGATTTGGGGGAATTTCGTCGGTCGACCTCTTCCGAAGGTCGTACAAGCTCGGGGATGGTACCAATCGATCCGCAGGACCCAAATTAGTCCAGATGCAACCACTTTCCAAGTCTCTCCGACCTTCACAAAAAAAGTTATTCAAGAATATCTCTTTCTCCTATGTGCTTTCATCCCTAACCCTAACCCTAACCCTTCCGAAAGTCGGAGAAGCTCAAGGATGGTACCGATCGATGCGCGCTACCCCATTTAGTGGGGGTAGAGCCTACTTGCAAGTCTCTCCGACCTTCACAAAAAAAGTTATTCAAGAATATCTCTTTCTCCTATGTGCTTTCATCCCTAACCCTAACCCTAACCCTTCCGAAAGTCGGAGAAGCTCAAGGATGGTACCGATCGATGCGCGCTACCCCATTTAGTGGGGGTAGAGCCTACTTGCAAGTCTCTCCGACCTTCACAAAAAAAGTTATTCAAGAATATCTCTTTCTCCTATGTGCTTTCATCCCTAACCCTAACCCTAACCCTTCCGAAAGTCGGAGAAGCTCAAGGATGGTACCGATCGATGCGCGCTACCCCATTTAGTGGGGGTAGAGCCTACTTGCAAGTCTCTCCGACCTTCACAAAAAAAGTTATTCAAGAATATCTCTTTCTCCTATGTGCTTTCATCCCTAACCCTAACCCTTCCGAAAGTCGGAGAAGCTCAAGGATGGTACCGATCGATGCGCGCAACCCCATTTAGTGGGGGTAGAGCCTACTTGCAAGTCTCTCCGACCTTCACAAAAAAAGTTATTCAAGAATATCTCCTCAGATTTGGGGGAATTTCGTCGGTCGACCTCTTTCGAAGGTCGTACAAGCTCGGGGATGGTACCAATCGATCCGCAGGACCCAAATTAGTCCAGATGCAACCACTTTCCAAGTCTCTCCGACCTTCACAAAAAAAGTTATTCAAGAATATCTCTTTCTCCTATGTGCTTTCATCCCTAACCCTAACCCTAACCCTTCCGAAAGTCGGAGAAGCTCAAGGATGGTACCGATCGATGCGCGCTACCCCATTTAGTGGGGGTAGAGCCTACTTGCAAGTCTCTCCGACCTTCACAAAAAAAGTTATTCAAGAATATCTCTTTCTCCTATGTGCTTTCATCCCTAACCCTAACCCTTCCGAAAGTCGGAGAAGCTCAAGGATGGTACCGATCGATGCGCGCAACCCCATTTAGTGGGGGTAGAGCCTACTTGCAAGTCTCTCCGACCTTCACAAAAAAAGTTATTCAAGAATATCTCCTCAGATTTGGGGGAATTTCGTCGGTCGACCTCTTCCGAAGGTCGTACAAGCTCGGGGATGGTACCAATCGATCCGCAGGACCCAAATTAGTCCAGATGCAACCACTTTCCAAGTCTCTCCGACCTTCACAAAAAAAGTTATTCAAGAATATCTCTTTCTCCTATGTGCTTTCATCCCTAACCCTAACCCTAACCCTTCCGAAAGTCGGAAAAGCTCAAGGATGGTACCGATCGATGCGCGCTACCCCATTTAGTGGGGGTAGAGCCTACTTGCAAGTCTCTCCGACCTTCACAAAAAAAGTTATTCAAGAATATCTCTTTCTCCTATGTGCTTTCATCCCTAACCCTAACCCTAACCCTTCCGAAAGTCGGAGAAGCTCAAGGATGGTACCGATCGATGCGCGCTACCCCATTTAGTGGGGGTAGAGCCTACTTGCAAGTCTCTCCGACCTTCACAAAAAAAGTTATTCAAGAATATCTCTTTCTCCTATGTGCTTTCATCCCTAACCCTAACCCTAACCCTTCCAAAAGTCGGAGAAGCTCAAGGATGGTACCGATCGATGCGCGCAACCCCATTTAGTGGGGGTAGAGCCTACTTCCAAGTCTCTCCGACCTTCACAAAAAAAGTTATTCAAGAATATCTCCTCAGATTTGGGGGAATTTCGTCGGTCGACCTCTTTCAAAGGTCGTACAAGCTCGGGGATGGTACCAATCGATCCGCAGGACCCAAATTAGTCCAGATGCAACCACTTTCCAAGTCTCTCCGACCTTCACAAAAAAAGTTATTCAAGAATATCTCTTTCTCCTATGTGCTTTCATCCCTAACCCTAACCCTAACCCTTCCGAAAGTCGGAGAAGCTCAAGGATGGTACCGATCGATGCGCGCTACCCCATTTAGTGGGGGTAGAGCCTACTTGCAAGTCTCTCCGACCTTCACAAAAAAAGTTATTCAAGAATATCTCCTCAGATTTGGGGGAATTTCGTCGGTCGACCTCTTCCGAAGGTCGTACAAGCTCGGGGATGGTACCAATCGATCCGCAGGACCCAAATTAGTCCAGATGCAACCACTTTCCAAGTCTCTCCGACCTTCACAAAAAAAGTTATTCAAGAATATCTCTTTCTCCTATGTGCTTTCATCCCTAACCCTAACCCTAACCCTTCCGAAAGTCGGAGAAGCTCAAAAATGGTACCGATCGATGCGCGCTACCCCATTTAGTGGGGGTAGAGCCTACTTGCAAGTCTCTCCGACCTTCACAAAAAAAGTTATTCAAGAATATCTCCTCAGATTTGGGGGAATTTCGTCGGTCGACCTCTTCCGAAGGTCGTACAAGCTCGGGGATGGTACCAATCGATCTGCAGGACCCAAATTAGTCCAGATGCAACCACTTTCCAAGTCTCTCCGACCTTCACAAAAAAAGTTATTCAAGAATATCTCTTTCTCCTATGTGCTTTCATCCCTAACCCTAACCCTAACCCTTCCGAAAGTCGGAGAAGCTCAAGGATGGTACCGATCGATGTGCGCTACCCCATTTAGTGGGGGTAGAGCCTACTTGCAAGTCTCTCCGACCTTCACAAAAAACGTTATTCAAGAATATCTCTTTCTCCTATGTGCTTTCATCCCTAACCCTAACCCTAACCCTTCCGAAAGTCGGAGAAGCTCAAGGATGGTACCGATCGATGCGCGCTACCCCATTTAGTGGGGGTAGAGCCTACTTGCAAGTCTCTCCGACCTTCACAAAAAAAGTTATTCAAGAATATCTCCTCAGATTTGGGGGAATTTCGTCGGTCGACCTCTTCCGAAGGTCGTACAAGCTCGGGGATGGTACCAATCGATCCGCAGGACCCAAATTAGTCCAGATGCAACCACTTTCCAAGTCTCTCCGACCTTCACAAAAAAAGTTATTCAAGAATATCTCTTTCTCCTATGTGCTTTCATCCCTAACCCTAACCCTAACCCTTCCGAAAGTCGGAGAAGCTCAAGGATGGTACCGATCGATGCGCGCTACCCCATTTAGTGGGGGTAGAGCCTACTTTCAAGTCTCTCCGACCTTCACAAAAAAAGTTATTCAAGAATATCTCTTTCTCCTATGTGCTTTCATCCCTAACCCTAACCCTAACCCTTCCGAAAGTCGGAGAAGCTCAAGGATGGTACCGATCGATGCGCGCTACCCCATTTAGTGGGGGTAGAGCCTACTTGCAAGTCTCTCCGACCTTCACAAAAAAAGTTATTCAAGAATATCTCTTTCTCCTATGTGCTTTCATCCCTAACCCTAACCCTAACCCTTCCGAAAGTCGGAGAAGCTCAAGGATGGTACCGATCGATGCGCGCTACCCCATTTAGTGGGGGTAGAGCCTACTTGCAAGTCTCTCCGACCTTCACAAAAAAAGTTATTCAAGAATATCTCTTTCTCCTATGTGCTTTCATCCCTAACCCTAACCCTTCCGAAAGTCGGAGAAGCTCAAGGATGGTACCGATCGATGCGCGCAACCCCATTTAGTGGGGGTAGAGCCTACTTGCAAGTCTCTCCGACCTTCACAAAAAAAGTTATTCAAGAATATCTCCTCAGATTTGGGGGAATTTCGTCGGTCGACCTCTTTCGAAGGTCGTACAAGCTCGGGGATGGTACCAATCGATCCGCAGACCCAAATTAGTCCAGATGCAACCACTTTCCAAGTCTCTCCGACCTTCACAAAAAAAGTTATTCAAGAATATCTCTTTCTCCTATGTGCTTTCATCCCTAACCCTAACCCTAACCCTTCCGAAAGTCGGAGAAGCTCAAGGATGGTACCGATCGATGCGCGCTACCCCATTTAGTGGGGGTAGAGCCTACTTGCAAGTCTCTCCGACCTTCACAAAAAAAGTTATTCAAGAATATCTCTTTCTCCTATGTGCTTTCATCCCTAACCCTAACCCTTCCGAAAGTCGGAGAAGCTCAAGGATGGTACCGATCGATGCGCGCAACCCCATTTAGTGGGGGTAGAGCCTACTTGCAAGTCTCTCCGACCTTCACAAAAAAAGTTATTCAAGAATATCTCCTCAGATTTGGGGGAATTTCGTCGGTCGACCTCTTCCGAAGGTCGTACAAGCTCGGGGATGGTACCAATCGATCCGCAGGACCCAAATTAGTCCAGATGCAACCACTTTCCAAGTCTCTCCGACCTTCACAAAAAAAGTTATTCAAGAATATCTCTTTCTCCTATGTGCTTTCATCCCTAACCCTAACCCTAACCCTTCCGAAAGTCGGAGAAGCTCAAGGATGGTACCGATCGATGTGCGCTACCCCATTTAGTGGGGGTAGAGCCTACTTGCAAGTCTCTCCGACCTTCACAAAAAACGTTATTCAAGAATATCTCTTTCTCCTATGTGCTTTCATCCCTAACCCTAACCCTAACCCTTCCGAAAGTCGGAGAAGCTCAAGGATGGTACCGATCGATGCGCGCTACCCCATTTAGTGGGGGGTAGAGCCTACTTGCAAGTCTCTCCGACCTTCACAAAAAAAGTTATTCAAGAATATCTCCTCAGATTTGGGGGAATTTCGTCGGTCGACCTCTTCCGAAGGTCGTACAAGCTCGGGGATGGTACCAATCGATCCGCAGGACCCAAATTAGTCCAGATGCAACCACTTTCCAAGTCTCTCCGACCTTCACAAAAAAAGTTATTCAAGAATATCTCTTTCTCCTATGTGCTTTCATCCCTAACCCTAACCCTAACCCTTCCGAAAGTCGGAGAAGCTCAAGGATGGTACCGATCGATGCGCGCTACCCCATTTAGTGGGGGTAGAGCCTACTTGCAAGTCTCTCCGACCTTCACAAAAAAAGTTATTCAAGAATATCTCTTTCTCCTATGTGCTTTCATCCCTAACCCTAACCCTAACCCTTCCGAAAGTCGGAGAAGCTCAAGGATGGTACCGATCGATGCGCGCTACCCCATTTAGTGGGGGTAGAGCCTACTTGCAAGTCTCTCCGACCTTCACAAAAAAAGTTATTCAAGAATATCTCTTTCTCCTATGTGCTTTCATCCCTAACCCTAACCCTAACCCTTCCGAAAGTCGGAGAAGCTCAAGGATGGTACCGATCGATGCGCGCTACCCCATTTAGTGGGGGTAGAGCCTACTTGCAAGTCTCTCCGACCTTCACAAAAAAAGTTATTCAAGAATATCTCTTTCTCCTATGTGCTTTCATCCCTAACCCTAACCCTTCCGAAAGTCGGAGAAGCTCAAGGATGGTACCGATCGATGCGCGCAACCCCATTTAGTGGGGGTAGAGCCTACTTGCAAGTCTCTCCGACCTTCACAAAAAAAGTTATTCAAGAATATCTCCTCAGATTTGGGGGAATTTCGTCGGTCGACCTCTTTCGAAGGTCGTACAAGCTCGGGGATGGTACCAATCGATCCGCAGGACCCAAATTAGTCCAGATGCAACCACTTTCCAAGTCTCTCCGACCTTCACAAAAAAAGTTATTCAAGAATATCTCTTTCTCCTATGTGCTTTCATCCCTAACCCTAACCCTAACCCTTCCGAAAGTCGGAGAAGCTCAAGGATGGTACCGATCGATGCGCGCTACCCCATTTAGTGGGGGTAGAGCCTACTTGCAAGTCTCTCCGACCTTCACAAAAAAAGTTATTCAAGAATATCTCTTTCTCCTATGTGCTTTCATCCCTAACCCTAACCCTTCCGAAAGTCGGAGAAGCTCAAGGATGGTACCGATCGATGCGCGCAACCCCATTTAGTGGGGGTAGAGCCTACTTGCAAGTCTCTCCGACCTTCACAAAAAAAGTTATTCAAGAATATCTCCTCAGATTTGGGGGAATTTCGTCGGTCGACCTCTTCCGAAGGTCGTACAAGCTCGGGGATGGTACCAATCGATCCGCAGGACCCAAATTAGTCCAGATGCAACCACTTTCCAAGTCTCTCCGACCTTCACAAAAAAAGTTATTCAAGAATATCTCTTTCTCCTATGTGCTTTCATCCCTAACCCTAACCCTAACCCTTCCGAAAGTCGGAAAAGCTCAAGGATGGTACCGATCGATGCGCGCTACCCCATTTAGTGGGGGTAGAGCCTACTTGCAAGTCTCTCCGACCTTCACAAAAAAAGTTATTCAAGAATATCTCTTTCTCCTATGTGCTTTCATCCCTAACCCTAACCCTAACCCTTCCGAAAGTCGGAGAAGCTCAAGGATGGTACCGATCGATGCGCGCTACCCCATTTAGTGGGGGTAGAGCCTACTTGCAAGTCTCTCCGACCTTCACAAAAAAAGTTATTCAAGAATATCTCTTTCTCCTATGTGCTTTCATCCCTAACCCTAACCCTAACCCTTCCAAAAGTCGGAGAAGCTCAAGGATGGTACCGATCGATGCGCGCAACCCCATTTAGTGGGGGTAGAGCCTACTTCCAAGTCTCTCCGACCTTCACAAAAAAAGTTATTCAAGAATATCTCCTCAGATTTGGGGGAATTTCGTCGGTCGACCTCTTTCAAAGGTCGTACAAGCTCGGGGATGGTACCAATCGATCCGCAGGACCCAAATTAGTCCAGATGCAACCACTTTCCAAGTCTCTCCGACCTTCACAAAAAAAGTTATTCAAGAATATCTCTTTCTCCTATGTGCTTTCATCCCTAACCCTAACCCTAACCCTTCCGAAAGTCGGAGAAGCTCAAGGATGGTACCGATCGATGCGCGCTACCCCATTTA